>NC_084821.1:31037658-31227158 GCF_958449725.1 Rosa rugosa | reverse complement strand
CGGCCCACCAACTTCCAGCTCGGCTACGGTATGAAATTGTACATACCGTATATACGTATGCATACCGTACAGACCGTATATACGTATGCATACCGTACAACTGTATATACGTATGTATACCGTACAGACCGTATATACGTATGCATACTGTACAACTGTATATACGTATACATACCGTACAGACCGTATATACGTATGTATACCGTACATACCGTATACACGTCCGTATATCAAGCATATACGAGATCCAAAAATATTTGTAAGAGGTAAGGTTCGAACTCCCGACCTCGAACACGAAGGTTTTGCTCCCAACCACTGAAGCAAGAGCTGCCTTCATTAATATATGCTCACGTGTTATATTTATTATGTCATAAGCGACATAAATAAAATAACGGGGAAGGCAAGGTTCGAAACCTCAACCTGCCGCACGAAACCTTTGTCCCCCAACCACTGGAGCACAAGCTGTGCTTAATATAATGTGTACAAATTTTATACTTATTATGTCATAACGAACATAATAAAAATAAACGAGAGGCGAGGTTCGAACCTCAGACCTCTTGTACACGAACTGTACACTCAACCACTCGAGCACGGCTGCTCACGTTATTATCCATACAAATCCTTTTATTTAAACCAACTGTTTCAACTGTTTAAACAATTCGGCCCAAAACATCCAAGACTGTTGCAGAAACCCAGCCCAACGTATCCAAAACTGTTACAGAAATCCGGCCCAACTCATCCAAAACTGTTTCAGAAACTCGGCCCATCATGTCCAAAACTGTTTCTGAAACTCGGCCCATCAGGCCTCCACCCACAGCTACAGTGATGCCTTGATCCGAGACAGGCCCAAGTACGGCCCACTTGTGTCATGGCTTATCCCTTCCGTGATTTACGGCAGTCAAATCTGCTTTCGGCTACAGCTGTCTGCCACAGCGCCTCGAGATTCCCTCGGTCCCCTTACACGCTCTCCACGCGCCAACAGCTTTTCCGGGTTTCGGGGCGACTTTAATCCAACGCGTGGATTGAATCTCAGAGATCGTCCATCCAACGGTGGAGATCTGCTCACCTCGTTCTATAAATAGGTGCATCCTGGAGAAAAACTGTTCACACCAAAGAAAAGAAATTTTCCCCAGCCATTCTCTCTCAAACTCTGCAGCCTTCCTCTCGAAACTCAAATCCTTTCTTCATCAATTTCAATCCTTCTCTTCTGATCTTCTCTCCCATCTAGTTGATTCAATCCCATCTTTCCTCTGAACTTTCAGATCTTCAATCTTTTCCTCCAAATCTTCAATCCTTCTTTCTCAGATCTTTTCTTCCATTTGAAGATTCGATCTCATCTTTCCTCTGAGAATCTCAGATCTCCAATCACCAGTTCAACAACTCCAATCCTTCTAACAAAATCTCCCTCAAACACTAAACCATGTATTCCTCGATTTCCACATCCTCTCACCCCATGACCCAAGAGCCACGAACTCTGCAACTAATGGAGCTCCAAACCCCGCAACAAATGGAACCACAACAACAGCAACCAACAGAGGAGGGAGGAAACACCCAAGCAGCTGGAAGTAGTGCCAACATGGATTTCTGGCGAAGCCGTACCAGGTGGATTCCTACTCCAGAACAAATAAGAATCCTCAAGGATCTTTACTATGTCAAGGGGTTTAAGTGCCCAACTACAGAGCAGATTCACGAGATCTGTCTCCAGCTGAACCAGTATGGGCATGTTGAGGGTAAGAACATTTACTTTTGGTTCCAGAACGTCAGGGCTCGAGAGAAGCAGATGAATAGGTGTAATCAGGCTGCTCCAGTGCCCATGAGAACTAGTTCTCTTGGTACTGGTAGATCCATTGATCTCAATTTTGGGTCCACTGGTTCTACTGGTGCTGGTGGATCCATCGACATCAATTTTGGGCCAGCTGGTGGATCCATTGACATCAATTTTGGGTCCACTAGTTCTACTGATGATGGTAGATCCATTGATCTCAACTTTGGTTCCACCTATTCTACTGGTAATGAAGGATTTCTTGATTTAAATTCTGTTTCATATTCTTCCTCACACTTCAACACTAATACTAGTACAACTCTTTTGGCACAACAGGAGGACAAACATCCCTGCAACAACGAGGAGGAGATCACCAGGAGGTTCAAACTCTTCCTCTGTTCCCCGTGCACGGCGAGGACGTCTTTGGTAACCTGAAGGCTACTTCCGAGGAAGGTAGCGCTTTTGGTTACTATTCTGGTGGCTCAGGCGGTTACCACAGTGGCTCAAACGTTTCTCTTGAGCTCAGCCTCAACCCATCCGGAGCTACTGACTAGGCTTAGTATAGCATAGTCCTCGCTTTTTTTTTTTTTTTTTTTTTTTTTTTTTGTAATATAAACTCAATAAGATGGTGTGCATGTTTTCTTTCCTGTTTGTTTAACCAACAACAACACCAAGGATCGAACCTTGGTCACCCAATACTGTTTTCAAAACCATAAACAACTCTACTGCACACATCTTTCATAATGATGCAATAAAAACAATCACTCAAAAAGAATCCAACAATCAATTAAGTCGCATCGAGGTCTAGCTAGTATCCTCTGAGTCAAACCAAACACAACAATTTCATCGATAGGATTAGGGATTTATAAAGCTAAACACATCCTGAGTTAGCTAGGAAAAACCCACGTTTTTAGAGTTACTCTTACAACTCTTATAGAATCTCGATAATTCCATCTATCAATTGTTTCAACAAAAACTCACCACAATTCAATCCCTAACATTTAGCGATTCAGAAATCAAATCAAACTCCATATCACATAGTAATTCACTTGAACCACTATGGATACCTAACAAAATCACTAAAATCAATATCCGAAATTGCGTTTAACTATAACACCTAAAATCAATCACCAAAGGCACACACTCTCATCCAACATCATTCACAAGAACTGATTCTAACTCTCCCAATTAATTACACCAAAATCAACTCCATTGCAAAACTTTAAGTGTCCCGCCTACTTAAACTTAAAACACACAACAACTTCAAATTCACTGCAGCCCATCTCCATACTACGATCCAAAACTTAAGAAAACTAGTTCACCACACAAAGGCCACAAAATTCAATTTCATTCACTTGAACAAAACTATATTCACAAGTCACGGTCAGGTCATCAACCCATGGTGTTCAAATGAATAAATTTCAAATCCAGTTTTCCTTGTGAATCGTAACGTATCGTTCCAAAATGATGCAAGTAACATCAACCACGTATATAAGACACATCTCGCGAACTCAATTCAAATTCAGAATCACCAAAACTACTACTAATTCCAATTCTACCAACAATCCTGATTCTGAAGGAATTATAGTACTCAACGACAACCCAAAACAATGGTCTCTCCTCTCTAACCATCGAGCACAAAATAAAATTCTTGTCTCGCACCTTAAACCCTGCTTAACAACTTACAAGCACAAGGAAGAAGTAACCGCAATAATTCCTTCCCTAACCGCAACACTACTCACAACTCCACATGAGTCAAGAATCTATTCAAAAACATTAGTATATCCAACTTAAAAAGGCAAAATTACTATCGATTAATACTCGTATCCACATTACAGACGAGCATAGGTCCACACCATGCCTTCAACCAAACACTTCAACAATCAAAAGAACCTCATTTCCATAAAACAATCCTCGTTGACTTAACAGAGTTGAATCAAGAGGTTTCTATTCCTCAAGGATTGTAACTCGCGGCCACTGAACTTATTCCAATACGAACCTACAAGACAACTGTAAGGTTCTAAGTACAACCCCTTCGAATCTCCATCACCTAAGGAGTATAGTATGCTTGGCTAATACATGTATAACACTTAAAACACAGTATAAGTCAAATACAAATTCATATTAACCAAGTCAATACTATAGGGAATGTATTCACGTTCCCTAAACGACCTAGCGGCCTAAACAACTCCCAACACTCACGCATACCCAATGACTTAGCCAATACCAAAGAGCACACGATGGGGATCCGCTGCAGACGGGCCATCACTCGGAAGGTATTGACACATCACCAAATATGCACCTTACGCTCTGATACCAAACTGTCACGCCCCGGATTTTGAATGATAAATTCAAATCCGAAACCTGAATAATTACAATTACAAAAAAACCAAATCTCGAAACTTCGAGTTCATTATTACAATTCACTCTCACAATATATTATAAAGCTCAAATGAGCATAACACACCTCACAACTTACAATTGTTGTAAAACTCTAACAATTGCTCTAACCGCACGATCACCGTCCTGGTTCTCCTGTCCTGTAGGATTACCCGCTACACAATTTGAATAGTGTACCGGGAGTTGCAACAACACAAAACCCGGTAAGCTTTTTACAGCCCGTATGAGTAAACAAGAAAGAACTGTTGATTTATTAGATTTCAAGACTACCACAAACCCACGTTACTTTCTCACTCTCATATATATATATAGACACTTATGAGTTACTCTCAATTTAGCTCATAAGATCACTCACTCTCATATATATATGTAGACACTTATGAGTTACTCTCAATTTCCCTCATAAGGTTACCATATATATATTGACACTTATGAGTTACTCTCAATTTCACTCATAAGGTCACTCCACATTTGACAGACAGACTAGAGCTCTAACTGAACGTAACCACTCGTCCGGCCACAGACGTGATTACGATTTAATACTATTAATAACCACCAGCCCGGTACGAGAGCGTGATTCACTAATAGATGCCATGGTCACCTCGTGACCTAGTGATCTCCACAGATCACAACAATTTATTGTTCCTCAACAATAAAACTCAACACCTCTCACAATATATTGTTTCTCAACAATAAACTCAACACCTCTCACAATATATTGTTTCTCAACAATAAACTCAATATCTCTCACAATATATTGTTTCTCAACAATAACTCAACACAACTCCAACAATACATATTATTTCACGTAATAATATATATACAGACATTCACACAGGAATGTCTAGTAACACCAACAATAGTTCATATGATTGCAACAAAATAAAGCAATTAATTGTATTGGGTTCGTAATATGAACCACGTGAGGTTTACTCACCTCGATAATCCCGCTGCGTCTTCAATTCAGCTCAAAATACGATCCACAATCGTCCACCAACTCAAACCGTCAATCACCTAGTCCAATAATGATCTTGACTTAGCCAACAACTCAAATATGTAATTAAACGACGATCCAACGCTCAGATTCAAATTAAACGATGATCCAACGGTCGGATCTGAATTTAATGATGATCCAACGGTCGGATCCTCACGGATCGCCTTTAGGATCATCCTCCAAAATTATCACGAAGATCCAACGGTCAGATCTTCCTGAATCGCCTTTACTAACATCTCCACAAAATTATATGAAAATCCGACGGTCAGATTCTCACGAATCGCCTTCCGAATCACTATTTCTCAATTATACGAAGATCCAACGGTCGGATCTTCGCCCGTGACCTCACAAGGTCACCGGGACAGTCATACGATCAACATATCCAAAATTGAAGCAAAACCGATGGTCAGATCTTCACAGATCGTAAACCGAAGATAAACGTAAAAACGTTAAATAGTAACGTCAAAACGTAAATCCACTATTTATCAACTTTTTCTAACATGACCATGTTATATATCAAAACGCTCGTATGGATGCATAGATCATCGCCTAGATAATGAAAACTCGAAATATGGTCTGATGCGCCGCCACAAGCGGTGGTCAGTGGGCGGTCAACGCGGCGGTCAACGCCGGTCAACCACCTCAGATGGCAAAGTGACCAACTACAAACTGGTTCAAAATGAAAGGGTGATCGACTTCCATACCTGGAGCTAAGTCTGGTTTGGCCTAGATCGTCCTAGATCAAGCGTTGAAGTTGGATTAATCTCGTGCGTCTGATCAGATTCAGATTAAATCAGGGACGTCGAAAAAGTCAAACCATGATCTAGCGTTCTATACACAAAATCGTGATGAAAGGCTTACATGGGGATAATCAGGGGGAGGAGGAGATCACGAAAATGGGGAGGATCGGCCCGTGCAACGCCGGAAAAGTGGTTTTCCGGTCGGGTCGGGTTCTAGCTTCGGGGGGGGCTTCGATCTCCATCTGGGGGCAGCGGCGGGGCAAGGCGGTGGCAGGGAGCGGCTGGGCGGCTCGAGGCGACCTCGGGGAGGGCCGGGTCGTGGCCGGAGGACGAGCGACGGCGCCGCTGGCGTCGGGTCGGGTCGGCGGGTCGGCAAGCGTGGGGAGGGTTTTGCGCGAGAGAGAGAGAGAGAGAGGGGGGGACTATTCCGCAAAAAAAGGAATTTTTTGTCCTTGAATGAAAAATAAAATCAGAATTTTCCTATTTATAGAAAATTCCCAATTTTCAAAAATTCATAACTTAATCATACGAACTCCGAATATTGCGTTCCACATGTCCACGAACTCGTATCGACGAGCTCTACAACTTTCATGAAGGAAGTTTTCCCAAATTTTGAACGTATAAAAAGTCAACTTTGTTGACCCCCTAAAAACGTTCGTTTTCGAAAATAAAATCGTTCGAACTAATTCCACAACTTCTCCGAGCCTCGTACTCGCTCCCACTATCGTGAAATCATTTCTAAAAATCCACGGAATTTAATTTGGATTTTCCGGGGTATTACAATGTACCCCTCCAAGAGGCGCCACCAACTGAGGATTAAATGAAGGTGCAAGTCTAGGCTGACAGACTTTAAACATTAAGCGCTGCATGGGAGGCAACCCATTTCAACCGTAGCTGTGGAGGAGCCATCAACGCAGATTTGCTTTCTTGAACTCTTCCCTTCTCTTTTATTTTCGTACACTTTGCTATTCTTTTAGGATTTGTTGCGTTCACTCTTATGCCATGCTTGATTGATGCTTTGTATGCTTTTAACTTGTTTATACATTGAGGACAATGCATGATTTAAGTGTGGGGGAAGGGTATAACGTTTCACTTAGCTAGTTTTTGTTATAAAAAGAAAACAAAATAAAAAAATTGGAAAATACAGAAAAAATAAAAAAATTTGCGATAACTTTTGTTCTATGTGTTGTTTGTTTGTTTTGTTTTGTTTATTTATTGTTAGAGTCAAAATGAATTTTGGGTAAATATCTTCTTCATCGTAGGCGCATCCAATGGGATGTGATGTCTAAGGTCTAGTTTGGATATGAGAAGTGCTGACAAAGGGTCTCGTCCCCTGTCAATCAAGTGAGCTGAGCTCCGCCAAAATCGTTCCTCTCTTCACCTGGTCATGTTCCAAAGGAGTTACCGAAAGGAGAAGGGAAATAACCCTAAGTCCAAACGTTTTGTCATGTTTGTTGCGTCACTTTTGTGTGTTGTTTTTGTTTTGTTTTGTGATCGAGTCTTAGGATGCCCTTTTAACTGTCTAGGATGTGCTTATATCTCTGAAATTAAGGCTAAAAGAGGATCACAAGATTGAGATAATGTTTGATGATATTCTTTGGTTAATTATGATTTATGAAAAGCATATGAATGTGTAGTAGATATGGTGCATGCGTAACTTTGGTACAGAATATGAACATGTGGAAGATAAGTTATGATTCATAATAACCCCTTGTGAGAATTTGAGCCATGTGCCCTTTCTTTGTGAGTGATTAATGAAAAAATGAATTATACTCTAATTTTCTTGGCGATGATTTGTTGATCTCATTATTCTTTCATCTTGATTGACTACATGCCATAGATTAATTTTAATGGACTAGAGAATGCTAGAATTCACTGTTATGCTTGTTGAGACATTTATAATCAATATATGGCCCTGATTCTGGAAAGGATAAAGGTACTTACTTAGGATTTTACCACCATTGCCAAATATAGCCTGTGTCCCTATTTGTGCCCGTCGTGGGACCCCCCTAGTTAACCATTTTGAGCCTACATTAAGCCTTTTCTTTCATCACCCTCAAAATTCCTTAACCTTAACCCTAGTATAGTTATATCCATACCCTTTGTTCTAAAGACTTAGTGGAGTATATTTTCGAGACTTTGCTTGGAGTTTTGGCGTCAAGGATGCAATTTTGGAGACATGAAGAAGTTCAAGTGTGGGGGTAGACTTGTCCATAAGAAAAATTGTATGTAATTGCCGAAAAAGAAAAGAAAAAAATAAAAAAAATCGAAAGAAAAAGAATATGTTTCGGCAATTAAATGAAAGAAAAAAATGTGTATTCTTGTTTAAGTTCTATGGATTTTAGTCCCCTATACTTTGTGGATTTGGAGTTTGTTTTGAATTGAAGGCCCATTGTTGAAGAATTTGGTCTTTGTCCTATTCACACTTGTTCAAAGAAGGTTAGAATGAAGTTTGGGCCCAACATGATGACACTTGGCCCTTTTATAAGCCCAAAGGAGGACATGACGTTTTGCTATGCTTGGTGGATTTCGAAGATAGTCTCTCTACATGAACAAGTGCTCTACTAGGTTTTTAGGATACTTTGTGATTTTCCTATCCCTTCGTTTCTTTAAACCTTAAGCCTTGGCCCCATTACAACCTTAATTGTAAGACCTCTTTGATCCTTAAGATGGGACAGCCTTTGATGTGGAGATGAGTTATAACTGTTGAACTTATGGCTTGGGTTCATTCGTGCATGTGGTTGATATCTTTCATGAGATCTTTAAAAGAAAAATATATATGCTTTCGTTTCTTATGTATGTGATCTACTTCGTAATCTTTCACATATACTTGAGTGATAAGCTTTTAAGCATGAGCCTTGAATCTGAGAGAAGAAAGAGTGATATATCCATGTGAGGTTTGAATCATGACTTGTTTGAAATGTGTTGAGCTAAACCATCACCATTGTTTACTCCCAAGTCTTACATGCTTATATGTGAATTATATTTTGTAATTAGCTCTTGAATATCTTGAAGATGTGATGCTTGGTTAAGTGCTAATCTTGGTGACTTGAAAGTATGAGATTGCTGAGACAATATGTTAAAGGGCTTAGAAGTCATTGTGTTTGTGACGTTTTTGTGTCTTTGTTTTTGGTTTTGATTTTCGTTGGAGTCTTTGTTTGTGATGTTTGAGTCTTGATTTTTGTTTAAGTATTTTTGACGTTTTTCTTGAGTCTTTGTGTCCTTGTGTTTTTCGTTTTCCATACTTAGTTTTTCGTTATTTTCTTTGTTTTGTTTCTTAGTCTTTTGGTTTGTTATGTTGATTTTGCTAAGGGACTAGCAAAAGCTGAGTGTGGGGGAATTTGATAGGAGCATAAAATGCGACGTTTATAATGTTTAAGCCCTATATTTTGCTAAGTTATTTCCTTTATCTTGATCAATTTAACTTAGTTAGTGTTTTACAGGTGTAAATGGAGTCTCAAAGTCCAAAAATGGCTAAGGAAGGCACAAGTGGCGCAGAAATGGAAAGAAATGAAGAAATGGAAGTTTTCCCAGTTTGACTAGGAAAAGGAATCCCAGTTGAAGTAGGAGTCTGAAGCTGACTTGGACTAGGAGTTCTACTTGGACAAGGAAACCCAATTCTACTCAGATAAGGAAACCTAGTGTGATAAGGAGTCCCTGTTGGATAAGGATTACTCAAGAAGGTTCCGGAAGAGTGTAGAAGCATCTCAGAAAAGGAAGCAGTATTCAACTAGGAAACCTACTTGCATATGGAGTTCTACTCATACTAGGAGAGCCTTGGAACGTTCATGAAGTATCTAGAAGTCTCAAGAAGATCATATGCCGTGCACATGGAAGAGAAAGCAACAAGGAATTCGGATTTCAAAGCAATGTGGAGTTTGGATTTCTAGTTGAGTATGGATTGGAATTGCCGTGAGATTCTTGAAGGTTCTAGGGAGTTCTTGACGTTTCATTCTTCAAAATGGCGTGGAAGACATGTGAGAGGCATGTGATGTGAAGGAAAATCGAGTTGGACTTAAGTTAAGCTTTAAAAGTCAAATCCATTACAGATTCGGATTACTGCCTGTGCAGATCAGTCAACTTCAACGGAGCATAGAAAATCGCTCAGAGCTCAGAAAATTATGATCTTTATATGGTTGGAAAGCTACAGATGTCTAGTTTCCAGAACTTTTTACGGCTCGTCGATATCTATTTTCTAGAGGAAGTTATGGCCGTTTTAGTGTACTGAGGTCAAGTCTGCCGGAAATCTACTTTGTGCCAAACAAGTCCTAAATCAACACAACTTTGGAGAAACCAAGTAGAAACGAATTGGGAGTGCCTTGGGACGTTCTCCTATATATACCTTGTGTATTAGACGTCTCAAGGTTGACACATATTCTCCACAATTTCGTTTCTCACCGGTTTGCTCTTGAGTTTCAGATTTTCGCATCTTGCAAGTTCTTGCCGTGCCATCCTCCATCCTTTGCCGTGATCTTCATCTTGTGTTGCTGCCTTGGATCTGCTTTGGACCTTGGGACGTAGTCAAGGGTTGTTCTTACCATCTTCATCATGTTTTCTTCTCGGTTTTGTGACTTGTTAGATAGAAATTCTGTTTTTGTTTTTCTTTGTGTAAAACCAAAACCATGATATAACTTTCTGATTTTTGGATGCGATTTGGATGTTCTTTTCTATGATTGATGTGTTTGTGTGTTTTTGATCTTGATTAATTGCCGAAATATGGAATGATAATCTGGTTTTGTTTTATAGATAACTTTTGCATGTTCTTGTTCTTTGGTTGCAAACTTAGAGTGATTGAATGTAATTGGAGCTAGTAATTAGGTAAAACGCTTCGGGACCCTAATTCGATATAGTAGTAAAGGCTTTGTACAAAGGTCGAGATCAGATTATGCATGTAATGAAAAGATTCGCTTCGAGTACTTGAATTTGCATGTTTATTGACTAAACTTTCACTTGCTCTTAATGATTTGAATGCATGAGATTATGAGTCGCTTCGATTGTGTGATACTTGCATTTGAAATATGTTGGTTTGGCGCTTCGTCGATCAATTGCGTAAAGGGAAGTCATATAAGGGACATTGGGCGCTTGTAACTTTGTTTCTTGGTTGATATCTTTCCATGGTAATTAACAAGATTAAGGGATGCATGAATATGTTGTTCTTGAAAGGTTCTTGATAAATTGTTTTCCAAAAATTCTTCTTTTCCCACCTATGTAAATAAAATGTTTTTAATCTTTTATTTGTTTTCGAAATTTATAGTTTAAATCTTTAAAACCCCCCATCTTTATGTTATGTGTTTTTGTATATTTGTAAATAATTAAAATTAACTTAGAGTTTTTTAGGTAGCATGTTAATATAAATAATAAATAAAATAAAAAAATGTTTTTAAAATTCGTGAATAGTGTCTCCGTGAATAGTAAATATGTGTTAGTGTTTTCTAGGAATTAATTTAGTGGTTTTTAGGGATTTGTTTTGTGTTTTTTAGGGATTGCTAAAATTTAGGGATTCTCTTGGTGTTTTTTTGGGATTTTGTTTTCTTGTAGATTAAGTAATTCTAAGTAGATAATAACTAGTAATCCTTGTTGTATATGGATTCCCTATTTGATATGGACTTGTAAATTGTGTATAAATAGGAGTAGGATTCCAAAACCTTTTCTAACTTGTTTTCTCTCTTGTTTTCGAAATGTCTATATATACTTGTATATTTTGATTGTTCTCTCATTCCTTTGCTCTCTAATTTCGTGAATGTATGTATGCTTTCTCTCTAACTCTTTGTTGTGTTCTTTCTTGTAAACTTGTAATATTTTCGTGAAAACTTGTATATGTTCTTAATATTTTTCGTAACTTGTGAATTCTTTTCTCTATATGTTTCTCACATGTTAGCACCCTCAATCCCCGGTTTTGAACGATACCCTATTTGCTCTATACTAATGATGATATTTTTCAGGGTTTAAATTGGCGATGCTTTGCACGTATCATCTTCATCATGTTTTCTTCTCGGTTTTGTAACTTGTTAGATAGAAATTCTGTTTTTGTTTTTCTTTGTGTAAAACCGAAACCATGAGTTAACTTTCTGATTTTTGGGTGCAATTTTGATATGCTTTTCTATGTTTGATGTGTTTGTGTGTTCTTGATTCTTGTTGATTGCCGAAATATGGAATGATAATCTGGTTTTGCTTTATAGATAACTTTTGCATGTTCTTGTTCTTTGGTTCGAAATATAGGATGATTGCATGTAATTGGAGCTAGTAATTAGGTTAAACGCTTCGTGACCCTAATTCAATATAGTAGTAAAGACTTTGTACAAAGGTCGAGATCAGATTATGCATGTAATGAAAAGATTCGCTTCGAGTACTTGAATTTGCATGTTTATTGACCAAACTTTCACTTGCTCTTAATGATTTGAATGCATGAGATTATGAGTCGCTTCGATTGTGTGATACTTGCATTTGAAATATGTTGGTTTGGCGCTTCGTCGATCAATTGTGTAAAGGGAAGTCATATAAGGGACATTGGGCGCTTGTAACTTTGTTTCTTGGTTGATATCTTTCCATGGTAAGTAACAAGATAAAGGGATGCATGAATATGTTGTTCTTGAATTGTTATTGATGAATTGTTTTCCAAAAATCCTTCTTTTCCCACCTATGTAAATAAAAATGTTTTTAATCTTTTATTTGTTTTCGAAAATTTATAGTTTAAATCTTTAAAACTCCCCCCCCCCCCCCCCCCCCCCCTTGTTTCGTTTATTATGTGTTCTTGTATATTTGTGAAATAATTAAAATTAACTTAGAGTTTTTAGGTAGCATGTTCATATAAATAATAAATAAAATAATTTTTTTTTTTTTAAATTCGTGAATAGTGTCTATGTGAATAGTAAATATGTGTTAGTGTTTTCTAGGAATTAATTTGGTGGTTTTTAGGATTTTGTTTTGTGTTTTTTAGGTGTTCCTATTTTTTAGGGATTCTTTGGTGTTTTTTAGGAAAAGTAGTTAGAGTTAGTTTTGACTTAGGATTTCTTGTTTGACTTGGTCAATAATTTGTTTCCTTGTTGTATATGGATTCCCTATATGATATGGATTTGTAATTGTGTATAAATAGGAGTAAGATTTCCAAAACCCATTCTAACTTGGTTTTCTTTGTTTGTTTCGATTTGTGTGAGTATATATATGTGATTTCGTTGCTTTCTTTGTTCATTGTCTTCTAATTTCGTATGTTAAATGTAAGTGCTCTCTCTCTAACTCTTGTTGTTCTAATTCTAAGCATGCTTGTAACTTGTAAATTCTAATTTTTGTAAAACTTGTAAAGTGTTCTTTCAATTTCGTAAATGTGTATATTCTTTCTCTTTAATTTGTTCTCACATGTTAGCACCCTCAATCCCCGGTTTTGAACAATACCTTATTTGCTCTATACTAACGATGATATTTTTCAGGGTTTAAATTGACGATGCTTTTGCACGTATCAATGAGAGGAAACCACGTCTAGGCTGAGGAGACGTTAAACTCAAGCGCTACTTGGGAGGCGACCCAATACAAACAGATTTGCTCTCTCTATCTTTATCTTTTATTTTTCGTTTTGTTTAATTGTTTTTCTTTGAGTCTTTATTTTCGTAAATTCCATATCTCTATGCTTAAGTATTTCATTGCATGCTATTGATTGATTACATTGAGGACAATGCAATATTTAAGTGTGGGGAAAGGGATTTATATTTGAGTCTTTTATTTTGAGTCATATATTGAAAAATACAAAAAAAAATCGAAAAATGTCAAAAATATAAAAAAAATTTCGTTGCTTTTGTTTTGTTTTGAGTCATAGGATGCCCCTTCAACTGTCTAGGATGATTCTATATCTCTGAAATCATGACGAAAAGAGGATCACAATATTGAGATGATTTTAACATGGTATTCTTTGGTTAATTGAGATATATGAAAAATGTATGCATGTGTAGTGGATATGGATCTGGTGACCTTGGTACAGAATATGAGCATGTTAAGATAAATTTTGATTCATAAAGCCATGTGAGACATTTGAGCCATGTCCCTTTTTCTTGGAGTGAAAATGAAAAAAATATACTCTTAATTTCTTGGCGATGTTTTGATGATCTCATTATTCTTTCATCTTGATTGACTGCTTGTCATAGATTAAGTTTAATGGACTAGAGAATGCTAGAATTCGCTCTTGTGCTTGTTAAGACTTATATCAACACATGGCCCTGATTCTGGAAGGGATAGAGGCACCCTAGGAATTACCACCATTGCCAAATAAACTTGTGTCCCCATTTGTGCCCGTCGTGGGACCCCCCTAGATAAGCCCCTTTGAGCTTACACTAAGCCTTTTCGTTCATCACCCTTAAAAATCCTTAACCATGAACCATAGTATAGTTATAACCATACCTTTTGTTCTAAGAACTTAGTGGAGCTATCTTTTGAGACATACTACATGGGTTTAGCGCTGAGGATGAAGATTGAGAAGAGGTGAAAGTTCAAGTGTGGGGGTAGACTTGTCCATGGAAAGAAAAATTATGAGGAAGCCGAAAAAATGAAAAGAAATGAAAAAATGTACACGGCTAAAAAGAAAAAAGAAAGAAAAATGTATGTTTATGGATTTTAGTTCCCCATACTTAGTGATTTCGGAGTTTACTTTGAATTTAAGGCCCACTACAGAAAAATTTGGCCTTTGTCCATTTCACTAGAGTTCAAGGGAAGTTTACATTGAAGATTGGGCCCAACATGAAGACATTTGGCCCTTTTATGTTACCTCTAGGGGAAAGTGACGTTTTTGCAATGCCTTGGTGGAATATTTCGAGGTCTCTACATTTACATGAGCTCTGCTAGGTTTTTAGGACACTTTGATAAATCCTTACCTTTCATTTCTTTAAACCTTGAGCCTTGGCCCCATTACAACCCTTGAGAAGACCTTCTTGATCCTTAAGATGGGACAGCCCTTGATGTGGAGATGAGTTACAAGAGTTGAACCTATGGCAGTCCATTCGTGCAGGCAGTTGATATCTTTCATGAGATCTTTAAAAGAAAAATTATGTTCTTTCGTTTCTATATATATGTGATCTACTTTGTTTATCTTTCACATATACTTGAGTGTATAAGCTTTTAAGCATTGCCATGATCTGAGAGAAGAAAGAGTGGATATACTTTGTGAGATTTGAATCATACTTGTCTGAAGCATGCTAAGCTTAACCCCATCACCATTGTTACAACCAAGTCCTACTTGTGTATGTGTGGATTATGTGTTTTAATTAACTCTCGAATGCTAAAAACATTGATTCTTGGTTGAGTGCTAATCTTGGTGTTGTGAAAGTAAGAGATTGCTGAGACAAAAAGTTTAAGGGCAATAGAGTCATTGTATTTATAGAGTTTTTATTTTTCGTTGTGTCTTAGTGTGATTTTGCTAAGGGACTAGCAAAAGCTAAGTGTGGGCGAATTTGATAGGAGCATTTTATGCAACGTTTTAACTGCATTTCCCTACATTTTCTGCGCCATTTCCTTGGAAAAATACCTGTTTGGGAAAGTTTCCATTCTTTGATTGGGAAAGTTCCTTATTGGAGAAAGTTTCCATTTTTGTAGTTTCCATTTCTCATTTCTGGCAAGTTTCCATTTTCAGTTTAGGAAAGTTTCTATTTTTCATTTTTAGTAAGTTTCTATTTTTCATTTTTAGAAAGTTTCTATTTTCAGGACCTCCGAGCTAAAAAGTGGAAATGAACTCACAAATGGAAAGAGGAGCTTGCGAACGTCAAGACGAGCGAATATGAGACAAAATGGACCACACAATTGAGCAGAAATGAAGAAATAAGCTTTCCTAGTCCAACCAGGAAATCCTGCGAAATGGAGGAAGGCTTCCCAAGCAAGTTTCCAACGCAACCATGAAAAAGAAATGGAAAAATAATGTGTTTCGACGTTGGAGGGAGACAAGGCTTGAAGTTGAAGCAACGAGGCCCAAGAACCCTACAAATTGAATTGGATTTTCGGCAAAATGGATCAAGGCCCATGAAAGCCCATGGAATTAGGGTTTGTGACGCAAGGATGAAACCCTAGAGATGCTTTGCCGTGAAAACCAAAGGGAGGAGAGAAAAGTGGCGTGAAAAATCAAGAAGAAATAAAAGATTACGCAAGAGATTTTCTAGGGCAAATTTTAATGGAAAGATAAACCCTAGGAGACCTTTTGCCGTCCAAGCCAAGAGGAAAAGAAGGAATTGCCGTGATAATCATGAAGAAACCCTAGAGATTTTGGCAAAGAGATTTTCTAGGGTGAAGTTTATGGAAAGAAAAAGTGTGGACATCAAGAAAAGCACCACATGGCGTCTAGATTCATTCCTAGAAACCCTAAGTATATTTTGGCTGAAATAAGAGAAGAAAATCAGAAAATATTCAAGGAATTTCGGCAAGAATATATTAGGGAATCTTCTTGTAGTTTTATGATTGGTTGGACGACACACTAGGGCTTACTTGGCAATTTCTCATTGCTGGAAGCTATGTGGAATTATTTATTTAATTCCTTGGAAAATAAAGCAGAAAATACACGGCTTGGGGACCAAGTTTGGCCGTTCCCTATATATACTCTCTCAATGAAGACGTCTAGGGTTCCTCTCTGTCACGCCCCTGATTTTTAACACAATTAAAAATCCGATATATAACCCCATAATTATACATGCGTGAACGTTCAGCCATCAATACCAAATACCTGGAAAACTTTTTCCCTTTATACAATATACATGTTGATGCCCTGAACCCACTATGTTAATATTGACCCGCCCACAGGGTCATATATTACATAAGCTTACGAATTAAATTGTCAACAACAAGATAAAACGTAAAAGCTTCTCAGAGTTTACTACACAACGGAACTCATAAAAATGGCAAGGCCAACCAAATATTCTTCCTACTCGTTCTGCTGCCAACAAGCCACCTCAGCTTCAGCCACGATCACCCTGACCTGCAAGGTTAACCCCTACACCGTTTGAATAGTGCACCGGGTTGTCACACAACAAACCCGGTAAGCTTTTGCAAGCCCGTATGAGTAACTCAAAACAACTCACACCAAATTACGGGATAAAAGCCCGCACAACTCACGCCAACACGAGGAACATCTTTCGACTCGAGAATAAGGGAAACATACCATGCTTCCCAAAAGGAAATCACAAAAGTCACACAGTGGCAAAATCATATAAATCGTTAACCTAACAATTCAAATATGATAAATCGATCCAACCTGGATAAAACACATCAAATCAGCCCAACCTGGACAAAACACATCAATTCGGTCCAACCTGGACAAAATACATGAGCACATCAATCATACCCATCGTTAACCTAACAAATAGCATATGATTCCTTTAGTCCAACCTGGACAAAACACATTAAATCGGTCCAACCTGGACAAAACACACAAAATCAATCCAACCTGGACAAAACACATCAAATCGGTCCAACCTGGACAAAACACATATCAACCATATCTATCGTTAACCTAACAAATAGCATATGATTCTTAGTCCAACCTGGACAAAATACGTACCCAGGAGTCGTAAGTAACCTACTTAGATCCATGAAGTACCATGGCAGACAGACTAGAGCTCTAACTGAATATATCGTAACCTGTCACCTCGGCCAAGGTTCAACCTTACGATATACACTGCCTGAGGATGCAACCTGCAACCCCGGATCCTTAGGCCAATCTGACCCTCAGATCAAAACATTAAACGAGTCACACTGGACCCCAAACGTTAAATCAACCAAAAGGAGAAATCACAACCTGTGACTCTCACATCCTCGGACCACCGGGCGTCGGATCAAAACGTTAAATCAACCAAAAGGAGAAATCACAACCTGTGACTCTCAATTCCTCAAACACTTTTCAAAACAATAGAAATACCATTTCCCACCATTTGTTTTCCGAAAAGCCACAACCCAAAACAATAAAACGCACCAATTCATGCATATTGTTTTCATCAATCCACAACCTACCAAAACATGAATACATATGTATATATATATATATATCCCATAATATATATGTACGCACATAGTCATCCACTCAGAAATGCCACTAATATCATCTATAGTTCATTTCGAAAGCAATTCAAAATCAACCAATTAAATCCGTTCACAATTGAACCTTGTGAGATTACTCATCTCGAATTCCCGCTGCGTCTTCAACAAAGAACAAAGCGGCCAATCCTCCAAATAACCGTCCAAATACTTCGTTCAAGTACCTAATCACAAACGGTTTCCACTTAGTAACGATTCACATTTGATTTAAGTCCGAAACCCCTGTTTTGAACTAAAATCCCCAAAGTGATGCCAATCGAGGCGAAACCACATCCGAGACCACCAAATGTCTCCGGAATACTTCTACGATCGATATGCCAAAACCACAAGTCGATCGGAAGCTCGAATCCTCACGGATCGAAACATCGAACGGTCCGAAACCGTAAAAATCACAACATGCTCATACGATCTCCAAAAATTACAAACAATATATCGAAATGCTCGTATCGACGAGTAGATCGAACTCAGGAACAGAAACTGTCCATGAGGTGGCCGGAAACCGCCGGAAAACACCACCACAGTGGCGGCACCGCCGCCAAACCAAACTCGGAGTTTGACAAAACTTCCAACACCAAAGTTCTTCATCTCAACCCCAATTTCAACTTTCATAACTACAACAAAGTCCAATTATAAACCAATCGATCGAATTTTACCTTAGAACAAACCAGACCGATTGAAACCCTAGAATTTCAATTCCAAAATTCGACCTCCACGAGTTGAATCGATGCAAGCCACCTTGTGGGAAGCATCAACGTCCTCCAAGCTCCAAAAGCCCTCAAGAATCACCAGCAAAGGTGGCCAGAATCTCCGACTCCGATCAAGGCGATTTCATCCCCGAAGCGGCCACTTCCAGTCGATGTAGCTCCCTCCACAGCTCGAATCTCTCTTCAATCCATCCACAGACCTCAAGAGGGGATTGAGGCGAGCAAAACCCACTTTTGAATCGAAGCAAACGGTGGTCGGACGAGCGAGAACGACGCTGGCGAAGTGGCTGCCTGCGCGCGGGCTCGGGATGAGCTGGGTTTCCGTTTTTGGAAATCTGGCCTTCTTTGCAATTTTCGGAAAATTTCGTCCTTTTATACCAAAATGGAAAGTTTTTCCGAAGCCCATAACTTCTTCATACGAACTCCGATTCTCGCGTTCCGCATGTCCACGAACTCGTATCGACGCGCTCTACAACTTTCGTGAAGGAAGTTTTCGGAGAATCTCAACGTATCAAAAGTCAACCTTAGCAACCCCCCTAAAGTCATACTTTTCGAATACCAATTCATCCGAAACACTTCCGCTCCATCCACGAGCCACGAAACCTTCCAACAACCACAATTTAAATTCCGGAAAATCCTCGGAATATAAATACGAATTTCCGGGGCATCACATTCCACCCCCCTTAAAGAAATTTCGTCCCTAAATTTAAACGTACCACACCCACAAGTACGAATAAACTCATCCCCAAATATCCAATTCTCATTCCTCAGCAACCTGTTCTTGCCTCATTGTTCAACATACCTAGATCAACAATAGATACAGGTACCCTACCTAGTATCACAATTCTAGGAATCTTTACCACACCGCTCGGTGGTAACCCAATCATTTCATGGATCTCATCCTCGTACACTATCCAATAAAGACTCTGTGACTGTAGCACTACGCACAGATCACACAAGAGTCCAGAATCCTGTTATCACAACAGTATCTGCATCATATCATCAATAATGCAAACCTTGCATTACAAGAATTGAAAATGAAACCTTCATTTCAACTCTAATCGAGCCTACATATCACAACTTAATAAGTGTCTACCCAACCTGGGGACACAAAATCAAGCTAAGGTCTAGCCCCGCCTGACCCACACATAAATCATCACCTGTCATTGTAATCACAATCAAAGTGGTATAGACCCTCTACTACCACAACAATGAAGGATGCATCACACCACAAGCCACACTCAAAGTCTAACTCTAGACAACAGGGAAAACCCGACACAAGGAAAGAAGTACACAACTATCACACATCATTCTAGCAACCCAAGTAGAAATAGATAAGGTACCTTCTAACCCTCCATATCCTTTCCACCGAAAGGACAACATAAGTCACCGCTGTGACCATCTGTGATTCAATCTCGATCACCATCTGAGATCAGTCACCGTCTGTGACTCAATATATCACCATCTGTGATCAGTCACCATCTGTGACTCAATATCGATCACCATCTGTGACTCAATATATCACTATCTGTGATCAGTCACCATCTGTGACTCAATATCGATCACCATCTGTGATCAGTCACCTCAACCTAGACACGATATACACATAGCTCACACCTACGGCCATCAATTCCATAATCTTCCATATCATGCCTACATAAGTCAACTGGTGACTACAGCCTCATGCTTAGATTCTCAACTAGTGTTCCATTACACAAATTCAATCAAATCAAGAAGAAAACAAGGCAATCACAATTCAAAACAAGCAAAACAATTCATAGTAACCCCTGCATATAATTTAGTTCAGGAGATCACATTAAAACAACCAATAAAATCATAGTAATCCCTGCATATAATTTAGTTCAGGAGATTACATTAAAACAACCAATAAAATCATAGTAATCCCTGCATATAATTTAGTTCAGGAGATTACATTAAAACAATCAATTCAGAAACAGTAATCCCTGCATAGAATTTAGTTCAAGAGATTACATTAAAACAATCAATTCAGAAACAGTAATCCCTGCATAGAATTTAGTTTAGGAGATTACCAAGAAAACAAACAATTCAATAGTAGAAATAAATAGAAACATTTACTAAAAACATCCATTAATAACGCCAACGACCACACAGCTCATCACACAGATCACCACACAGGTGGAACAGGCAGCTCAACATTCGATGCCTCGACATCACCCTCGAACATCTCCTCAACAGGAGGAGGAATCCTGCCCCTACCTCTGGGTCTACCTCGACCCCTAGCTCTGCCTCCTGGTAATCCATCACCCAAGGAGCATAGCACACTTGGTTAATACTTGGAAAATCTCCAAACGCAAGTATAAGTCAACGCTATGACTAAATCAACCACAACACCACGTCAGAGGAACAATCCCATCCCTCATGTCAAACCAGAGTTAAATCTAAAGGTCCTCAATCCTCAAAAGATTCTAACTCCTAGAAGCTACTCTAAGCTCCTACACTTTGTTCACTGAGCCAACACTACCCTGAAGACTCACATTCCAACACTCACTGCATACCCAATGACTATATCAATACCGAAGTGCATCGGATGGGGATCCGCTGCAGACAGGCCATCACTCGAGGAGTATTGATTGTCACCAAATATGCACCTTACGCTCTGATACCAATCTGTCACGCCCCTGATTTTTAACACAATTAAAAATCGATATATAACCCCATAATTATACATGCGTGAACGTTCAGCCATCAATACCAAATACCTGGAAAACTTTTTCCCTTTATACAATATACATGTTGATGCCCTGAACCCACTATGTTAATATTGACCCGCCCACAGGGTCATATATTACATAAGCTTACGAATTAAATTGTCAACAACAAGATAAAACGTAAAAGCTCCTCAGAGTTTACTACACAACGGAAGTCATAAAAATGGCAAGGCCAACCAAATATGCTTCCTACCCGTTCTGCTGCCAACAAGCCACCTCAGCTTCAGCCACGATCACCCTGACCTGCAAGGTTAACCCCTACACCGTTTGAATAGTGCACCGGGTTGTCACACAACAAACCCGGTAAGCTTTTGCAAGCCCGTATGAGTAACTCAAAACAACTCACACCAAATTACGGGATAAAAGCCCGCACAACTCACGCCAACACGAGGAACATCTTTCGACTCGAGAATAAGGGAAACATACCATGCTTCCCAAAAGGAAATCACAAAAGTCACACAGTGGCAAAATCATATAAATCGTTAACCTAACAATTCAAATATGATAAATCGATCCAACCTGGATAAAACACATCAAATCAGCCCAACCTGGACAAAACACATCAATTCGGTCCAACCTGGACAAAATACATGAGCACATCAATCATACCCATCGTTAACCTAACAAATAGCATATGATTCCTTTAGTCCAACCTGGACAAAACACATTAAATCGGTCCAACCTGGACAAAACACACAAAATCAATCCAACCTGGACAAAACACATCAAATCGGTCCAACCTGGACAAAACACATATCAACCATATCTATCGTTAACCTAACAAATAGCATATGATTCTTAGTCCAACCTGGACAAAATACGTACCCAGGAGTCGTAAGTAACCTACTTAGATCCATGAAGTACCATGGCAGACAGACTAGAGCTCTAACTGAATATATCGTAACCTGTCACCTCGGCCAAGGTTCAACCTTACGATATACACTGCCTGAGGATGCAACCTGCAACCCCGGATCCTTAGGCCAATCTGACCCTCAGATCAAAACATTAAACGAGTCACACTGGACCCCAAACGTTAAATCAACCAAAAGGAGAAATCACAACCTGTGACTCTCACATCCTCGGACCACCGGGCGTCGGATCAAAACGTTAAATCAACCAAAAGGAGAAATCACAACCTGTGACTCTCAATTCCTCAAACACTTTTCAAAACAATAGAAATACCATTTCCCACCATTTGTTTTCCGAAAAGCCACAACCCAAAACAATAAAACGCATCAATTCATGCATATTGTTTTCATCAATCCACAACCTACCAAAACATGAATACATATGTATATATATATATATCCCATAATATATATGTACGCACATAGTCATCCACTCAGAAATGCCACTAATATCATCTATAGTTCATTTCGAAAGCAATTCAAAATCAACCAATTAAATCCGTTCACAATTGAACCTTGTGAGATTACTCACCTCGAATTCCCGCTGCGTCTTCAACAAAGAACAAAGCGGCCAATCCTCCAAATAACCGTCCAAATACTTCGTTCAAGTACCTAATCACAAACGGTTTCCACTTAGTAACGATTCACATTTGATTTAAGTCTGAAACCCCTGTTTTGAACTAAAATCCCCAAAGTGACGCCAATCGAGGCGAATGATAGGATCATAAAGTGCGACGATATTATTGAGTATATGCCCCATTTTAGCCTTGTTTCTCCCTTAAGTTTCGTGTTTTGAGTCATCGAGTCATTTTAAGAGTCTTGTAGAGTGTTTGGTGTGAAATAGGCGGAAAACACAAAATTCATGAAAAATCCTAGCTGGATCAGGATTCCTCACTATCGACTGTTTTTGCGGTCTTTACATTTTAATTCCCTTTATTTTCTCTAGAAAATTCTGATATTCTCCTGCTTGTTGTAGGAAACCTTGGCTGGTGGAACTCTTGGAAACAACAACGATGGAGTCATAAAATAAAGCATTTAAGACATTTGACCAAGAAATGAAGAAGGGAAATAAAGGAGAAAGACGTTTTTCAGCTGCGGAATAAAGGAGAAAGATGTTTCAACTGGAAAATAAATAAAGGAGAAAGACGTTTCAGCTGTTAAAAGACCCCATTATGAGAGAAGTTAAGGCCATAAAGGAGACGTTTTCAGTTGGAAAATTAAAGGAATTATGATGCAATCCCATCCGTCCAATGATGAAGGGTATGATCGACAAAAGCCAACCAATGCTGCCCTATAAATAGGCAACGTCCAGAACAGAATTATCATCACTTCCCGGCCTATCACTTCCTAGCCTATCACTTCCCGGCCGATCACTTCCTAGCCAAGATCACTTCCTAGCCTATCACTTCCTGGCCAAAAAGTTTTCCGAGACTCTGCCCAATTTACTCCTTAAACTTCCATCACTCACAAGACCGTGACCACCATCCATCCATCATTCTACGAAGTTCTTAGGCGCTGAGTCAAGGACGCTCCACCACCATAGCAGAGACGAGTTCATCACCTTGTTGCCAAGCCGCTGAGGAAAGCTTCAAAGTGTAACTATGACTCTACTTACAATTTTTATTTCGGTTTTGTGTGTTTGGATTTGCGAGTTGTGTAATTGGAGACATGAGATTTTCAGAATATTTTTATTAATATTTTTGAGATTTTCAGTTTATTATTGAGTTAATTTCGAGAATTCTTTGATGATGCATGTCACAATCTTGTGCCCTTTTACGTGTTTAGGTAATTCTCAGAGTTAGGTTAATAAGTTTGCATGCTAGAATCACGCTGAGTATTCTTGTGTGTTTGCTTAATTTGCCAAGGGTAATTGTTATTTGTTAAGGCGCTGAGTTAAACAAGTAGCAATTAGTTCTAAAAAGTGGTAAAAATCATGTCTTAATGATTAAATGATTCTGGAAATTACGTGTTAAATTCTATGTGTAATGGTTAATTTGCACGTGTGAGTTGATTCGAGGGTTAGATAATACTACTAGTTAAGAGAATTACGCTGAGTGTTTTCGAAAATTAGTAGTATTAGGCTTGGTAAGGACTTTTCCGATCCAAGCCTACATTAGAACGAATCAGATAAATGGATTGATCCGCTGAGGCTTTTCATTTGGGCTCTTATCTAAGCGTTTAAGATGGGCACATTTTTGTAGCATGTTGAAATGAATTTTTTGTTTTTACACTTAATAATTTCTGAGTGGTATTGGTCTAGGTTAGGGAAGTCGATCATTGTATATAGTTTTATTTATTTTGTTTTTATTTTAAGTAGATTAGGAACCAAATTCCAAAACCCCCATTTTATTCTTTTATTTGTTAATTGACCTTTTTGTGTAGGTGTACCCTACAATCCCCGGACTGAACGATCCCTGCTTATCCAATACTGACAACTACATTTTGCAGGGTTAAATTGTGAGGCTATTTTAGCTGCATCAGTGAAACCACATCCGAGACCACCAAATGTCTCCGGAATACTTCTTCGATCGATATGCCAAAACCACAAGTCGATCGGAAGCTCGAATCCTCACGGATCGAAACATCGAACGGTCCGAAACCGTAAAAATCACAACATGCTCATACGATCTCCAAAAATTACAAACAATATATCGAAATGCTCGTATCGACGAGTAGATCGAACTCAGGAACAGAAACTATCCCTGAGGTGGCCGGAAACCGCCGGAAAACACCACCACAGTGGCGGCACCGCCGCCAAACCAAACTCGGAATTTGACAAAACTTCCAACACCAAAGTTCTTCATCTCAACCCCAATTTCAACTTTCATAACTACAACAAAGTCCAATTATAAACCAATCGATCGAATTTTACCTTAGAACAAACCGGACCGATTGAAACCCTAGAATTTCAATTCCAAAATTCGACCTCCACGAGTTGAATCGATGCAAGCCACCTTGTGGGAAGCATCAACGTCCTCCAAGCTCCAAAAGCCCTCAAGAATCACCGGCAAAGGTGGCCGGAATCTCCGACTCCGATCAAGGCGATTTCATCCCCGAAGCGGCCACATCCACTCGATGTAGCTCCCTCCACAGCTCGAATCTCTCTTCAATCTATCCACAGACCTCAAGAGGGGATTGAGGCGAGCAAAACCCACTTTTGAATCGAAGCAAACGGTGGCCGGACGAGCGAGAACGACGCCGGCGAAGTGGCTGCCTGCGCGCGGGCTCGGGAAGAGCTGAGTTTCCGTTTTTGGAAATCTGGCCTTCTTTGCAATTTTCGGAAAATTTAGTCCTTTTATACCAAAATGGAAAGTTTTTCCGAAGCCCATAACTTCTTCATACGAACTCCGATTCTCGCGTTCCGCATGTCCACGAACTCGTATCGACGCGCTCTACAACTTTCATGAAGGAAGTTTTCGGAGAATCTCAACGTATCAAAAGTCAACCTTAGCAACCCCCCTAAAGTCATACTTTTCGAATACCAATTCATCCGAAACACTTCCGCTCCATCCACGAGCCACGAAACCTTCCATCAACCACAATTTAAATTCCGGAAAATCCTCGGAATATAAATACGAATTTCCGGAGCATCACACTCTCTTTTACGTTTACACTTTAGAAAAAATCAGAAAATCTCCTTAGCATAGCCGTGAGTTTTTCCATCCTCTAGAGCAAGCCACGAAGTTCAAGGAAGGAAGAAGAAGAAGAAGAACCAAGCCGTGAGCATCACCATCCACTCTCCACCTTGAAGCTTGCTTTCGAGATTCAAGACTCCATACGTTTTACCTTTCATCCCCATCTCCATCTCACGGTGTAATTCAACCTCTTTCTTTGTAACCTTGTTTGATTTCGTTGGTTTTGTTCTAGTTGACATATATGTTTGAACAAATATTAATTTCTGGAATTTTTATGATTAATTGAGAATTTTCAGATTCATATTATTGTTCTTCGAAAGTTGCTTATGTGAGTTTGTTTAATTAAATTTGCGTTATAGATAACTTTTGTATTTTAATCTTATGTGGTTGCAAACACTTAGGATTTCGATATGAATGGTGCTAGGTTCAAGAACATGAAATCAACTTTTTGTTTTGTGTAAACTTGAATCAAAGTAGTAAAGGTTTTGTACAAAAATCGAATTTAATTAAAGAGAATTGCAATTAGGTGGACTTTTCCATAACTAAGTTGTACACTTGAGTTGATAGCCTTTCTCTATGTCTAATGCGTTAAACATGTCATGATTGACTAGCTTTCTAGGGTTTGATTACATGTTTGATAGGATTAATCTAGGTGCTTTCGCTTAGGTTAATTAGCATTGAAAAGTAAAATATGGGAAATCATTTGCTTTCGAATGTTTCACATGATCAACATCAACTCCTTTCTCATGACTTAGATGAACAATATTAGGGTTTGAATCGATTTTAATCATAGTTTCGGTTTTGATCTTTGTTTCTCTCATTCCATCTTTATATTTATGTTTTTGCATTTTAATTGTTCTCTTTACTTAGTTTTATTTTCAAAAATCAAAAACAAAACCCCCCTTTTTCGTAAATAATGTTTATACTTGTGAATATCTTTGTGAATATTATACTTTGTTTTAATTTTAATTGTTTAATTGTTTGACAATGACAGGTGTACCCTCAATCCCCTGAATAGAACGATCCCTATTTGCTTATACTACTAACGATATTTTCAGGGTTAAATTATGTGCTTGCTCTAAGCGTGTCATTTGCCATACACAATACGATAGGGTGACATTCCAATCGGAGTTTTGTACGTAGTCCTATAGGCCCACAAAGCATCCTCCAATCTTAGGGACCAGTCCTTCCTGTTGGGGTTCACAGTCTTCTCTAATATCCTCTTGATTTCACGATTAGAGACTTCAGCCTGCCCACTTGTCTGGGGGTGATAAGGTGTAGAGACCTTATGTGTAACATCATATTTTCTCAACAAAGCCTCAATCATTTGATTGCAGAAGCAAGCGCATAATTTAACCCTGAAAAGATCGTTAGTAGTATAAGCAAATAGGGATCGTTCTATTCCGGGGATTGAGGGTACACCTGTCATTGTCAAACAATTAAACAATTAAAATTAAAACAAAGTATAATATTCACAAAGATATTCACAAGTATAAACAATTATTTACGAAAAAGGGGGATTTAGGTTTTGGTTTTCAAAAATTAACTAAGTTAAGAAAACAAATAAAACACAAAAACATAATTACACGAATGGAATGAGAGAACAAAGATTAAAACCAAGTTCATGATTAAATTAGAATTAACCCTACATTGTTCTTCCAAGTCATGTGAAAGGAGTTGATCATGTAAATTGTTAGAAAGCAAACAATTCCCATATTTTACTTTTCAATGCTAAATTAATCTAAGTGAAAGCAGAAAGACTAATCCTATCAAACATGCATTCAAGCCCTAGAAAGCTAGTCAATCACACATGTTTAACGCAAGAAGTTCAAAGAAAGGCTATCAACTCAAGTGTACAACTTAGTATGGAAAAAGTCCACCTAATTGCAATCCTCGTTAATTAAATTCGATTTTTGTACAAAACCTTTACTACTTTGATTCAAGTTTACACAAAACGAAAAGTCGATTTCATGTTCTTAAACCTAGCACCATTCATATCGAAACCCTAAGTGTTTGCAACCACATAAGATTAAAATACAAAAGTTATCTATAACGCAAATTTAATTAAACAATCACACATAAGCAACTTTGGAATCACAACATAGAATTCGAAATCCTTTATTCAATCATAAAATTTCAGATTATAAACCTTGTTCAAACATCAATGTTAACTAGAACAACATCCAACGAAATCAAACAAGGAGAATCAAAAGTGATTACAAGAAAGAAGGTTGAATTACACCGTGAATGGAGAGATGGATGAATGATTCGAATGATGAACTAATGAAACTTGAAAGCAAGCTTCAAAGTGCACGGCTTCAAGGTGGAATGGATGATGATGCTCACGGCCTAGTCCTTGCTTCTTCCTTCCTTGCTTGAAAACGCCAAAAGTTGAACTAGAGAATGGAGAGAGCTTCCGCGCGTAGAGAAAATTTTCTGAATTGTAAAGTGTTCCTTTTGAGACGTCTAGGGTGTAGTATTTATAGGAAACGTCAAGTCTTGGCCTCCAAGCCGTGAGTTTTCTGATTTTCTTCCAAGGAATTAAATTAATAATTCCACATAGCTTCCACCAATGAGAAATTGCCAAGTAAGCCCTAGTGTGTCATCCAACCAATCATAAAACTCCAAGAAGATACCCTAATATATTCTTGCCGAATTTCCTTGATTATTTTCTGATTTTCTTCTTGATATTTCGGCCAAAACATGCTTAGGGTTTCTAGGAATGAATTCTTTCCATAAACTTCACCCTAGAAAATCTCTTGTGTAATCTTTTATTCTTCTTTTGATTTTCACGCCACTTTTGCCTCCTCCCTTTGGTTTTCACGGCAACACATCCCTAGGGTTAGGGTTTTGCGTCACAAACCCTAATGTCATGGGCTTTGATGGGCCTTGATCCATTTTGCCGAAACTCCATAGAGTTCTTGGGCCTCGTTGCTTCATCTTCAAGCCTTCTCATTTTCCAACGCAAAACACATTATTTTTCCATTTCTTTTTCATGGTTGCGTTGGAAACTTGCTAGGGAAGCCTTCCTCCAGTTCGTAGGATTTCCTGGTTGGACTAGGAAAGCTTATTTCTTCATTTCTGCTCAAATGTGTGGGTCGTTTTCTCTCATATTCGTTCGTCTTGATGTTTGCAGGCTCCTCTTTCCATTCGTGCGTTCATTTCCACTTTTTAGCTCGGAGGTCCTGAAAATAGAAACTAGTATAAAAAAAAATAGAAACTTACCTAATTTGAAAGATAGAAACTTACTAAAAAATGAAAAATAGAAAGTTACTAAAAATGAAAAATAGAAAGTTACTAAAAATGAAAAATAGAAAGTTACTAAAAATGAAAAATAGAAACTTTCCTAAACTGAAAATGGAAACTTGCCAGAAATGAGAAATGAAAACTACAAAAATGGAAACTTTCTACAATAAGGAACTTTCCCAATCAAAGAATGGAAACTTTCCAAAACAAGGATTTTTCAAGGAAATGGAGCAGAAAAATGTAGGGAAATGCAGTTAAAACGTCGCATTAAAATGCTCCTATCAACCATCACTAATAAGGACTCTAGGCATTCCAAACCTGCTAAAGATGTTAGACTTGATAAAATCTGCAACAACCTTAGAGTCATTTGTTTGAGTGGTGATACGCTCAAAATGAGTGTCAATTTAAACCCTGCATCGAATTGTAGTATGAGTAAGTAGGGTATCGTTCTAAACCGGAGATTGGGGTATACTTCCTGTCAAAAACGTTAAACAAATTAGTATTATTCACAAAATATAAAAGACAAATAAAACAAAGTATATATTTACAAAATTACAAGATAGGGGATTTTGAAAGTTGTATCTAAATCTAAATCTAACAACTAAATATTATACAAGTGATCAAACAAATCTGAATCAAAGTAGAAGTAGATGAATGGAAGAAGTAGAGATATAATTAACAACCATTAACAGATTAAGCAAATTATCAAACATAATTTTTGAATCAAACATGGCATAGAAAGAAATCAATCAAGAACAAACCATGAACGCATGCATAAGTTCTTTTTACTTCCCTTAATTAGATTAACTAGATGAACGCACCATAATTAACCCTATTAATCATGCAAAGCTAGTGAGTGATCAATTCCCCAACAAAACAAAATTAACGCATTAAGAACATGTGGAAGTTTGATTGATTTAAGCAAAGACAACAAGTTAGAACGCTAATCTTATCATGCAAAGCTCATTGTTGATTTACCTAAGGAATTATAGATTTTCCACTTAGCAATTAAGACCTAGAACGCTAGCATATCTTAATTTGGATGCAATTACATGGTTATAATTCTAAGTTGCGCACCAAAGAACATAAGCACATAAAAGATGGGATTGAAGCACAAAATCAAAAAAACAATCATAACATATATGAAACCAAAAATTATAATATGAAAAACCTAAAACAAAACATGCTTCATGGCTATTGGAAATCAATCTTTAACATCCAAAATTTAATCTAACAAGAATTCGAAACATCCAAAATAACAAAACAAAAATTGTTTTGAATTACAAGAAAAGAAAACCGAAATTAAACTAGAATAGGACATGGTTACACTTTTGAAGATCTCAAGAACGCAAGAAAGCTTCAAAGGTGGTGGAGGCAAGATGAGGACCATGGCAAGGATGTGTTGATGGAGCTTGATCACGTCTTCTTGACTTGAAGAGAGGATGACGAACCTTTGAGAGAGAAAAGGGGAGGATTGCGTATTTGATTCAGGGTTTGATGATATTTTGAGTTATGGAAGAGATGGACGTGTATGGAGGGAGAGATATGGCTGAATGGAGTGAAGGAATATTATCAAAAACGTCCAAAATAGATGTGTATATATAGAGAAGCTCTAGACGTCAAACCCTAGCTCTCCGTCTTCAATTCTGATTCTCCTTCCTTTTTTGTGTTGATGTAGACTTCCTTTTGAATTTTCTCATTGGTCCACATCATCATGGCTGCAATATATCCTCAAAATCAGATCAAATATAGAGTAGAGACCTTCCCAAACTCGTCCCAAAAGATATTCACTTCCGAAACTCTCTTTATTTACACAAAACCGATTTCTGGGCAGACTGACCTCCGTGTACTAAATCGACCATAACGTCTTCTAGAAAATTTATATTGATGAACCGTAAATAGATCTGGCAACTAGACATCCGTAGCTTTCCAACCATATATAGATCGCAATTTTCTGAGTTCTGAGCTGTCCTCAGGGCTCTGTCGAAGTTGACTGATCTGCACAGGCAGATTCCTAAAAACTCTCCCTTTTTGGGATTTCCGAAATCTTCTGTATCTTTTCACGGCAAAAACCAAATAGAATCAGTTTAGGACTCCTCCAAGACGTCAAGAAGGGTCTAGAAACTCATGTGCAAGTCACATGCTTCAATCTTTGGGCCAGGCTTCTCAATTGGACAATTTCAAAGCCCATTCTTCAATTGCCGAAATTTATTGTGCATTCTAGAACATTCTTGAGCTATCTTGAGTCATCTTGAAGCCACAGCATCTCCTAGCACCACCAGGACTCCTAGCAGAGTCAGGTTTCCTAGTCCAACTGGGACTCTGTCATTTCTTCATTTCCGAACATCATTTTCCCGAGCTCACTCCTAGTTGCATTAGGATTCCTACTTCAACTGGGATTCCTTTTCCTGGTAGAACTGGGAAAACTTCATTTCTCCATTTCTTCTCATTTCTGCGCCTCATTTCCTCCTTGCCTTCATTTCCATCATTTCTAGCTCTTCTTAGCTCATTTCTTGCGTTTGAAGCTCAAATGTACCTAAAAACACAAAACTAAGTTAGAAATGATATTGTTAAGAAAATAACTAAGTAAAATGTAGGGAAAATGATACTAAAAACATAGAAAATATTACTCCGATCAAGTGGCCTTTGCTTCCACCCATTTCGAAACATAGTCCACAACAAGTAAGATATAGAGAAATCTAAAAGATGAAGGAAAAGGTCCCATGAAATCTATACCCCAGACATCAAATATTTCAACAGTTATGATATTAGATAATGACATTTGATCTTTAGGGCCTAGATTTCCTGTTCTCTGGCACCTATCACAAGTTAAACAATAGGCATATGCATCCCTAAATAACGTTGGCCAAAAGAACCCAGACTCTAATACCTTAAACGCAGTTTTCTTTGACCCAAAGTGACCCCCACATGCTTTAGAATGGCAAAAAGAAAGTATGGCATTTTGTTCATGTTCAGGTATCACCTCCTTGTGGTGACCCGAGAGGGGGGTCCCACAGCGCCGCGACTCCGATCCAATGAGGAATCGACATGTCACGAATGGCATCTCGATAGCTCATCAACTCGAGACCGCAAGGCCTTTTGAGTTTAGGTTGTTGGTTTACAAAACACTTTCTTGGACAAAAGTCACAAAACATTCTAGCAACCGAACAACATATTTTCGCAAGCGGAATTTAAAGTGAGCTAAAAGATTTGGGCTTACAATAGGAGCCCAATTTGGAAAATAACGATTGACGAAGTAAAAACAAGTATGAGAGACGCGCCCCAGGGTTACGGGTCTCTCGAAATTTTGTAAAGGAGCGAATAGAAAACAAATAAACAAATAAATTAGTAAGAAAATAAATAACTAAGTTACTTCAAAATCCGATAAGGGACAAAAACCTTCCTTTTGATAAAACTAAAGAGAAATGCGCCAAGCCGGGCCATGTGCCTCCCCTGTACGCTTCCCGACCACGTGCTCAAACCTGCACACTATTGTAGGGGTGAGCTTTCGTCCTCGCATGCCCAGTAGGGGCCGACCCAACCACGCTAGGTTTGAAAGATAATATACTTGAAAATATTTACTACATAATATTGTGCACGTTTATCGAAAAATGCTTTAAGAAAAGAGGCAACCACAAAATAAATATATGTGCTTTCGTGCAGGCAGTTGATATCTTTCATGAGATCTTTAAAAGAAAATAAATATATGTGCTTTCGTTTCTATACATATGTGATACTTTGTTATCTTTCACATATACTTGAGTGTATAAGCTTTTAAGCATTGCCATGATCTGAGAGAAGAAAGAGTGAATATACTTTGTGAGATTTGAATCATACTTGTCTGAAGCATGCTGAGCTTAACCCCATCACCATTGTTACAACCAAGTCGTACTTATGTATATGTGGATTACATGTTTTACTTAACTCTCGAATGCTTAAACATTGATTCTTGGTTGAGTGCTAATCTTGGTGTTGTGAAAGTAAGAGATTGCTGAGACAAATAGTTAAAGGGGCAATAGAGTCTGTTATGTGTCAAGTCTTTAACTTTTCGTTGAGTCGTAGTCGTGTCTGTGTTGTGATTTTGCTAAGGGACTAGCAAAAGCTAAGTGTGGGGGAATTTGATAGGAGCATTTTAATGCGACGTTTTAACTGCATTTCCCTACATTTTCTGCGCCATTTCCTTGGAAAAATCCCTGTTTGGGAAAGTTTCCATTCTTCGATTGGGAAAGTTCCTATTTGTAGAAAGTTTCTATTTGGTAGTTTCCATTTCTCATTTCTGGCAAGTTTCCATTTTCAGTTTAGGAAAGTTTCTATTTTTCTTTTTTAGTAAGTTTCTATTTTTCATTTTCAGAAAGTTTCTATTTTCAGTATAGTTTCTATTTTCAGGACCTCCGAGCTAAAAAGTGGAAATGAACTCACGAATGGAAAGAGGAGCTTGCGAACGTCAAGACGAGCGAATATGAGACAAAATGGGCCACACAATCGAGCAGAAATGAAGAAATAAGCTTTCCTAGTCCAACCAGGAAATCCTGCGAAATGGAGGAAAGCTTCCCAAGCAAGTTTCCAACGCAACCATGAAGAAGAAATGGAAAAATAATGTGTTTTGACGTTGGAGGGAGACAAGACTTGAAGTTGAAGCAACGAGGCCCAAGAACCCTACAAATTGAATTGGATTTTCGGCAAAATGGATCAAGGCCCATGAAAGCCCATGGAATTAGGGTTTGTGACGCAAGTATGAAACCCTAGAGATGCTTTGCCGTGAAAACCAAAGGGAGGAGAGAAAAGTGGCGTGAAAAATCAAGAAGAAATAAAAGATTACGCAAGAGATTTTCTAGGGTGAAGTTTATGGAAAGAAAAAGTGTGGACATCAAGAAAAGCACCAAATGGCGTCTAGATTCATTGCTAGAAACCCTAGGTATATTTTGGCCGAAATAAGAGAAGAAAATCAGAATTAATTCATGGATATTCGGCAAGAATATATTAGGGAATCTTCTTGGAGTTTTATGATTGGTTGGATGACACACTAGGGCTTACTTGGCAATTTCTCATTGGTGGAAGCTATGTGGAATTATTTATTTAATTCCTTGGAAAATAAAGCAGAAAATACACGGCTTGGGGACCAAGTTTGGCCGTTCCCTATATATACTTTACATCCCTAGACGTCTCACATCACCCCCACAATTCAGAAAATTCTCTCTACGCGCGGAAGCTCTCTCCATTCTCTAGGCATCTTTTGGCGTTTTCAAGCAAGGAAGAAAGAAGCAAGACTAAGCCGTGAGCATCTCCACCATTCCACCTTGAAGCCGTGCACTTTAAAGCTTGCTTTCGAGTTTCATTAGTTCATCATTCGAGTTCTTCATCACCATCTCCATTCACGGTGTAATTCAACCTTCTTTCTTGTAATTGCTTTTGATTCTCCTTGTTTGATTTCGTTGGAAGTTGTTCTAGTTAACATTGATGTTTGAACAAGGTTTATAATCTGAAATTTTATGATTGAATAAAGGATTTCAAATTCTATGTTGTGATTCCAAAGTTGCTTATGTGTGATTGTTCGATTGAATTTGCTTTATAGATATCTCTTGTATGTTAATCTTAATTGGTTCGAAACTTTTAGGGTTTATGTATGAGTGGTGCTAGATTTAAGAACATGATTCAACTTTTTGTGTTATGAACTTAAATCAAAAGTAGTAAAGGTTTTGAACAAAAATCGAATTCAATTGAAAAGGATTGCAATTAGATGAACTTATTCATACTAAGTTGTACACTTGAGTTGATAGCCTTTCTATGTGTTTCTTGCGTTAAATATGTATGATTGACTAGCTTTCTAGGGCTTGATTACATGTTTGATAGGATTAATCTTTGTGCTTTCACTTAGGTTAATTAGCGTTGAAAGTAAAATATGGGAAATCGTTTGCTTTCTAATGTTTCACATGATCAACTTCTTTCACATGACTTGGAAGAACAATGTAGGGTTCATTCGAATTTAATCATGAACTTGGTTTTAATCTTTATTTCTTACATCTCATTCTTGTATTTGTGTTTTAGTTTATACTTAGTTTTTATTCTTGTTTTTAATTTTTCGAAAACCAAAAACAAAAACCCCCCCTAATTTCGTAAATAATGTTTATACTTGCGAATATCTTTGTGAATATTATACTTTGTTTTAATTTTAATTGTTTAATTGTTTGACAATGACAGGTGTACCCTCAATCCCCGGAATAGAACGATCCCTATTTGCTTATACTACTAACGATATTTTCAGGGTTAAATTATGCGCTTGCAAAAAGCGTGTCAACGAGGCATCGACTAATGAACAACCAAAAACATTCTTTCAGGCAACATACTATCTTAGTATAGCATTCCACATATACTGAAAAGCCTCTAACAAGGAAGGGACAGCTCACCCTACCTGGAAATGGAGTGCTCGCCCAAACTTAGTGTCGTTTTTGATTTTCAATACTTCTTCCAATTTCATGTGCACACGCTTGAGTCCTTTAACAAAAATTATATCCGATAAGTAATTAATTCATAACTCACTTTAAAATTCACCAAATAATCCATGATCGATAATTAGTAGAAACCATTCCCGAACAATTTACTTAGAATAGTAAGCTCATTCGGGATATGGTGATCATACTTCTTTCGATAATATAACTCGGATTAAATATTCAATTCCATTGTCTAGCATTCACTTTCTTAAGCAACATATATACTTACCATTCCCAAATAATCCAAATGATCATTGTTGCATTTGAATCATTCGGAATATGGTGATTATACTTAGCACTTTGACCAAGATTGGTTTAGCATTTCTACTTTAAGAAAACAAATCACAACTACCATTCCCGAATGATTTTGTTTACTAAGTTCATTCCGGGATATGATAACTAGGAGAATACTTTCATTGTTTTTGTTTCACTAACTTTAATAGAATAACTTAAGCATAAGAAATCCACCACTTTCTTTATCAACAGCTTCTCAATATTAACATCAATCATAGCATTTAGCTTACGTCGTAAAATTGATCCAATCTCAATTTTCAAACTGTTTAAGCCTTTGACCCAAAATGTCATCTTAAATTTACCTTTATTTAATCCATTTTCCAACCATTCAACATTGATAACAGATTCACTCCCTTTAATTCTCAAGACAACTCTCCTTAATACAACAAACCGATTCATACTTATTCATGCCAAGTTTCCAACATAACAAACCAGTACAACCATATCTCATTCTATTTACTCAACATAACCATACACTTTCGACCACTACAAAGAACATAGCCAAACAGATCCAAGATGCAGTCCCTTACCATTCTTCTATCCAAAACTAGAAGTCGATTTAGCATGGCTGCACCAAAACACCATCAACCATTCGAACCCCTAACATGTAGAACAAAATCAACAATCAACCCATCACCAACTTTCGTATCCAAAACAGAAATTGCAGAGTGTCCTTACCATTTCTTCTTCAAGGGTGACTCAATCGAAACCTCAGCTCCAGGCCCTCCTCTTCAAACCCAAAAACGCAGATTCTCCAAACCTCACACAATCCAATTTTCGCAACAGAAAATTAGGTTTTTCGATTCACAATGTCTCATGGCATTATCCAAAGGGAGAGGACAAAATATAGCTTACCGGACGAAAAAGGTAAGCCGGTGGCTCTCACGGTGGTGCTGGGTGGCTCCGGTCAAAGTCAGAAGTTGGGACTAAGGGGTTAAGGCGATTCGTGCAGCCCTAAGCTTCTTCGAGGTGGTGGCTTCGTTCAATCATGGCCGGAGGTGGTATCCCTAGTTTTGCAGAAGCCCAGATCGCCGGCGCGGGTGCGTGCGGTGTTCTCCAGCTTCGGGTTAGCGACGAGGCTTTGGGGTGATGCTTAACAGACTACCCCGAGCTCGTAGGTGGCGGCGGAGTGTTGGAATGATGGCCGGAAATCGACGAGGCTCGAGGAACAGTGGCGTCGCGGTCATGGGTTGGCGAGTGTAGAGGCTGCCGGCGATGCATGTCGGTGCTGAGGCTCGGGCTTGGGTCGGATTTGGATGTAGGTTCGATTGGTGGTGGCGGTGACATGAGGTGGTGGCCGGAGATTGGGTTTCCGGCGTTTGCAGAGGGAAGGAGAAGAGAGAGGGAGCGAGAGGTCGAGGTTGATGCATGGCCTCGATTCCTTTTGGGTTTGGTTCGGATTTAGGTATTGAGTTGATTGGTGGTGGTGGTTTTGTGAGATGGTGGCCGGACACTGTGTTTCCGGCGGTGGCAGAGAGGGAGGACGAGAGAGTGAGAGGTCGGGGAGAGAGAGAGGACGCGGCTGCAAGGGAGAGAGGAAAAGAAATGAGGCTAGGGTTTTCCCAATTTTCTATTTATACCCATCTACGTGAAATGCCCATTGTATCCTTGCGACGAATTACGAAACCGTCCTGGCTGGTCACTTCCGGGTGTTGGGGTTCGTTTCTTTACTCGTTTTTCGTCAACGACTTCTTTAGTAATTTCTCGATTTCGTCTAGAGTCCAAAACTCAATTTTCTTAAGACTCAATATTCAGAACTTTGTTACAACCCAACTCGTCTCCTTCTCAAATTTGCTTCGACAATCTCTATCTCCATAAGCTCTGGTAATCCTCTAGGCCCAAATGGAAGAATCTCGGCCCAAACTTAAATTGTCAGCCCAATAGGTGGTCTCGATACCAAAATAATTTCCAAAATAAATTCCTTCACTTAAATTACCTTGCGGAAAAATCTTATTGGCGAAAAATTACCTTCAAAAATTAAACAAAATTTTCGGGGGCTCACACTCCTAATCAATTGATCAGAGTAATATTTCCAAAGGTAAGGTTCATCCCAAACATATTGTGTAACAGTTTTCTTAAGCCTATCTTTATGAGCACGTGACATGGTATCAGGAATCTTTTTAGAAACAATGTAATTTACAATATCTGCATACCATGGTTCACTTACCTAAAGTCCAAAGAGCTGTTCATCTGGAAAGGTCTCCACCAGAGGAAGAGGGTCTTCTGCATGCACCAAGCGGCTCAAGTGGTCTGCTACCACATTCTCACTACCCTTCTTGTCCTTTATCTCCACATCAAACTCTTGTAGGAGTAGGACCCATCTAATAAGCCTTGGTTTTGCCTCCTTCTTGGACATCAAGTACTTGAGAGCTGCATGATCAGTATAAATAATGACTTTAGTGCCAAGTAAGTAAGAACAAAATTTCTCAAGTGCAAAAACAACTGCAAGAAGCTCTTTTTCAGTAGTTGAATAATTCAATTGTGCATCATTAAGAGTTCTTGAGGCGTAGTAGATGGCATAGGGTCTCTTGTCCTTTCGTTGCCCTAAAACAGCTCCAACTGCGTAGTCAGAGGCATCACACATCAGCTCAAAGGACAAGGACCAATCTGGAGGTAACATGATGGGGGCAGACGTCAAAAGCTCCTTAAGCTTGTCAAAAGCATCCTGGTGATAGGAGCATTTTAATGCGATGTTTTAATTGTTATTTCCTCATATTTACTTAGTTATTTCCTTTAATAAATCCTTCTTCTTTAGGAAAGTTTATATTTTTAGGAAGTTTCTACTCATAGTAATAGTTTCTATTTTCAGGTCATTTGGAGCAAATAAAGCTGAAATGAAGAAATGGAGTTTTCCTGGTCCGACTAGGAATCCCAGTCAACGCAAGAATCCTGATGAGGCTAGGAAACCTAAAGGCATTAGGAGACCACATGGCTTTAAGATATTATGGGAGATTAAATCTGATTTTTGCATGGGAAATGATGGAGATAATGTGAAAATCAAGGAGAGAATCAAGGAGATTACGTTGAGAAAATCAAGGGAGAGTTTCATGGGATTGTGCAACAAGATAAGGCTCAAAACAAGTCCAGATTCATTCCTCAATTCCCTCAAGATAGGCATTCCGAAATTAAGGAATTAAAATCTGCAGTTTTAATGTGAAAATCAAGGGGAGGATGTTAAGGATAAAGCCATGGAGAGATTTAAGGGAAAAAAAGGTCCAAAATGCGTCCATATACATTGTCTAGGTTCATGCCTAGATATTTGGCCAAAAATTGTGAATAAAATCAGATTAAATCCTTGGGAAAATCAGCAACAATATATTAGGGATTGATTTTGGAGCTTTTTGATTGGTTGGATGACATAGCAGAGCTAACGTGGCATTATCTGATTGGTTAATGCTGTGTGGATCAATCTTGAAGATTTGGAGACTAAGTTGCCATCCTCCTATAAATAGGAGCATTCTCTACACAATTCAACACACCACAACACAACACACCTCTCTTCCTCAGAAAATAAACATCAGAAAAATTATCTCCATTCTCTAGTCTTCAGAAGCTCTGCGTCTTAAGCAAGGAGGAGAAGAAGTCATGCAATACATCAAGATCCTAGCCACCATCCACCCTTGGTCGTCCCTAGAAGATTGCTTTCTTTCAAGGATCTTCGAGTTCTTCGTCTCAAGGCTTCGTCATTCATCTTTCACGGTGTATTTCATACTTTGTTTTGTTTTTCTTTGTTTGATTCGTAGAGTTTTGAATTCTAGTTAACATGACGTTAAGGGCAAGGATAGGAGCATTTTAATGCGACGTTTTACTTGCTTTTCCCTACATTTCTTGCATTATTTCCTTATTAAAACCCTGTTTAGGAAAGTTTCCATTCTTCGATTGGGAAAGTTCCTATTTGTAGAAAGTTGCTATTTTTGTAGTTTCTATTTATCATTTTTAGTAAGTTTCCATTTTCGGTAGTTTCTATTTTTCATTTTTAGAAAGTTTCCCATTTTCAGTTTAGGAAAGTTGCCATTTTTCATTTTAGGAAAGTTTCTATTTTTCTTATTAGTTTCTATTTTCAGGACCTCCGAGCTAAAAAGTGGAAATGAACTCACAAATGGAAAGAGGAGCTTGCGAACGTCAAGGGGAGCAAAAATGAGAAGCAATGGACCACAGAAATGAGCAGAAATGAAGAAAAGAATTTGATACGCTAAAAGCAAGCGCATAATTTAACCCTGAAATGTCATTAGTAATATAAAGTAAATAGGGATCGTTCTATTCCGGGGATTGAGGGTACACCTGTCATTATCAAACAATTAAACAATTAAAATTAAAACAAAGTATGAAATTCACAAGAATTATTTACAACTATAAACACTATTTACGAAAACATGGGGGGATTTTGTTTTTGGTTTTCTTTTTCCGAAAATAAATACTAAGTTAACTAAATAATTAAAATGCAAAAACATAAAAACATCAATGGGATGTGAGAACAAAGATCAAAGTCGAAACTCATGATTAAAATTAATTCAAGTTCATCATTGTTCATCATAGTCATGCAAGAGGAGTTGATCATGTGAAACGTTAAAAGCAAACAATTCCCCATATTTTACTTTCAATGCTAATAAATCTAAGTGAAAGCACATAGACTAATCCTATCGAACATGCATTCAAGCCCTAGAAAGCTAGTCAATCATACATGTTTAACGCAATAAGCACCTAGAAAGGCTATCAACTCAAATGTGCAACTTAGTATGAAAAAGTCCACCTAATTGCAATCTTCTTTGATTAAATTCGGTTTTTGTACAAAACCTTTACTACTTATTGATTCAAGAACACAAAACCAAAAAGTTGATCCATGTTCTCAAATTCGTAGCAACATTCACATAAAAACCCTAAATGTTTCGAACCATTCAAGATTATCATACAAAAGATTTCTATCATGCAAATTTAATCAAACACTTACACAAAAGCAACCATAAATCGCAATATATGAATCTGAAAATTAACAATTAATCATAAAATTTCAGAAATCAACACTTGTTCAAACATGTGTGTCAACTAGGGCAAAACCAACGAAAATACAAAGCAAAGTTACAAGGAGAATCGGATTACACCGTGATGAAGGTGAGATGAATGAAGTGATGATGTGGTCTCTTGAATTTCGAAAGCAATCTTCAAGGTGGAGGATGGATGGTGTTCACGGCTTGTCTTCTTCTTCCTTGGCCTTGCTTGCACTTCGTGGTTGCCCTAGAGGATGGAGAGGAGCACGGCTAGGCTAGAGAGTTTTCTGATTTTTTTCTCAAGTATATCACGTAAAGAATGGGGCCCCTAGACGTTGAGAATGAGAAGATATATATAGAGAACGGCATACTTGGTCTCCAAGCCGTGCACTCCTCAAAAGTCTCACGGCAATTACTTGTTAATTTTCCATAATTTTCCTCCAATGCTTGCTTGCCACATAAGCCCTATGATGTGTTCCAACCAATCACAAAATTCTCTAGAATATCTCCCTAAATATTCTTGCCGAAATTCCTTGATAATATTCTGATTTTCTCTCTTTTATTTCGGCCAAAATACCTTTAGGGAATATAGGAATGAATCTAGTCACCTTTTGGGAGCTTTTTGTGTTCAACACATATTCTCTTTCCTTTAAAATCTCCCTAAGAAATCTCTTTGTCGAATTCTCTAGGGTTCTCTTTGATTCACACGGCAATTCCTTCTCTTTCTTTTGGCTTGGACGGCAAGGAGTCTCCTAGGGTTTATCTCCAAGTATATTTCTTTCCATAAAAATAGCCCTAGAAAATCTCAACCGAAATCTTCTAGGTTCTTCTTGATTTTCACGCCATCTCCCTTGTTTCTCTCTTTGGTTTTCACGGCAATACAACCCTAGGGTTAGGGTTATGCGTCACAAACCCTAATGTCATGGGCTTTGATGGGCCTTGATCCATTTTGCCGAAAATTCAAAGTGTTCTTGGGCTTCGTTGCTTCATCTTCAAGCCTTCTTATTTTCCAACGCAAAACACTTCATTTCTTTCATTTCTTTTCATAGTTGCGTTGGAAACTTCATTGGTAAGCTCTCCTCCATTTCGCAGGGTTTCCTGGTTGCACTAGGAAAGCTTGTTTCTTCATTTCTGCTCAAATGTGTGGGCCGTTTTCTCTCATATTTGTTCGTCTTGATGTTCGCAAGCTCCTCTTTCCATTTGTGCGTTCATTTCCACTTTTTAGCTCGGAGGTCCTGAAAATAGAAACTAGTAAGAAAAATAGAAACTTTCCTAAAATGAAAAATGGCAACTTTCCTAAACTGAAAATGGAAACTTTCCAAAAAATGAAAAATAGAAACTACCGAAAATAGAAACTTTCTAAAAATGGAAAATAGAAACTAAGAAAAATGGAAACTTTCTACAAATAGGAACTTTCCCAATCAAAGAATGGAAACTTTCCTAAACAGAGTTTTACTAAGGAAATGACGCAAGAAATGTAAGGAAATGCAGTTAAAACGTCGCATTAAAATGCTCCTATCAAATTCCCCCACACTTAGCTTTTGCTAGTCCCTTAGCAAAATCACACTAAGACACACACTAAGACTCAACGAAATTTAAAGACTCTAAACGAACAAAGACTCTATTGCCCTTCAACTATTTGTCTCAGCAATCTCTTACTTTCACAACACCAAGATTAGCACTCAACCAAGAATCTATGTTTAGGCATTCGAGAGTTAAGCATGCTTCAACAAGTTTGATTCAATTCCTCACAAGGTATATCCACTCTTTCTTCTCTCAGATCTTGGCAATGCTTAAAAGCTTATACACTCAATTATATGTGAAAGATAGCAAGTATATCACATAATGCAAGAAACGAAAGCACAAGTATAATTTTCTTTAAAGATCTCATGAATGATATCAACTACTTGCACGAATGGACTGCCATAGGTTCAACTCTTGTAACTCATCTCCACATCAAGGGCTGTCCCATCTTAAGGATCAAGAAGGTCTTCTCAAGGGTTATAATGGGGCCAAGGCTCAAGGTTTAAAAAAACGAAAGGTAAGGATTTATCAAAGTGTCCTAAAAACCTAGTAGAGCTCATGTTGGTGTAGAGAGACTTCTAGAAATCCACCAAGTATGCAAAAACGTCACAATCCCATGGGAGTGTTATAAAGGGGCCTAATGTCTTCATTTTGGGCCCAATCTTCAATGTAAACTTCCCTTGAACTCTAGTGAAATGGACAAAGGCCAAATTTTTCTGTAGTGGGCCTTCAATTCAAAGCAAACTCCAAGATCACTAAGTATGGGGTACTAAAGTCCATAAACATATTCTCTTTTCTTTTTTCTTAGCCGTTTACATATTTTCATTTTTTTCATTCATGGACAAGTTTACCCCCACACTTGAACCTTCACCTCTTCTTATTCTTCAATATTGACGCCAAAAATCTTCAAGTAAAGTCTCAATTTAGCTCCACTAAGTCCTTAGGACAAAGGGTAGGGTTATAGCTATACTAAGGCTTAGGTTAAAGATTTTAAGGGTGATGAAAGAAAAGGCTTAACGTAGGCTCAAAGGGGTTTATCTAGGGGAGTCCCACGACGGGCACAATTAGGGACACAGGTTCATTTGGCAATGGTGGTAATTCCTAGGGTGCCTCTATCCTTTCCAGAATCAGGGCCATGTATTGATATAACGTCTCAACAAGCACAAGAGCGAATTCTAGCATTCTCTAGTCCATCAAACTTAATCTATGGCAAGTAGTCAATCAAGATGAAAGAATAATGAGATCATCAAAACATCGCCAAGAAATTAAGAATATATATTTTTCATTCACTCCAAGAAAAAGGGACATGGGCACAATTATCTCACATGGGTTTATCTGAATCAAAACTCATCTTAACATGCTCATATTCTGTACCAAAGTTACGAGATCCATATCCACTACAAGGCATATATTTTTCATATATCTCAATTAACCAAAGAATACCATTTTAAGTCATCTCAATTTCGTGATCCTCTTTTAGTCATGATTTCAGAGATATAGAATCATCCTAGACAGTTGAAAGGGCATCCTAAGACTCGAAAACAAAAACAAAAGACTAAGACTCAATAAAAGCAACGAAAATTTTTGTTATTTTTGACATATTTTTGACATTTTTCAATTTTTTTGTATTTTTCAATATATATGACTTAAGACAAAAGTATAAATCCCTTCCCCCACACTTAAATATTGCATTGTCCTCAATGTAATCAATCATAAGCATGCAATGAAACACTCAAGCATATAGGGATGGAATTTACGAAAATAAAGTGCAAAGAAAAACAAAAGGCAGAAAATAAAGAAGTAGGGAGGAAAAAGAGCAAATCTGCGTTGAAGGCTCCTCCACAGCTACTTCTGAATTGGGTTGCCTCCCAAGCAGCGCTTAATGTTTATAGTCTTTCAGCCTAGACTTGTACCTCCATTTAATCCTCAAGAGGTGGAACGTTTTGAAGGGGTACTTCCTCCACTTCGTGTTCCACAAACGCCTCATAGTAAGGCTTCAAGCGATGGCCATTCACTTTGAACTCGTTACCTGTTTGTTCACTCTTTATCTGCACAGCTCCATGAGAAAACACATTAGTGATAACAAAAGGTCCAATCCAATGAGAACGAAGTTTACCTGGGAAGAGTTTGAGACGAGAATGGAAGAGAAGAACTTTTTGACCCACAACAAAAGTCTTCCTTCGAATCATTTTATCATGGAATGCCTTAGTCTTTTCTTTATAAATGTTGGCACTTTCGAAAGCATCATTCCTAATCTCCTCTAACTCTTACAACTGCAGCTTCCTATGAAGCCCAGCTTCATCAAGATCCATGTTGAACTGCTTCACAGCCCACCAAGCTTTGTGCTCTAACTCCACAGGTAAATGGCAAGGTTTGCCATAGACAATTCGATATGGGGACATACCTATGGGAGTCTTATATGCAGTTCTGTAAGCCCACAAAGCATCCTCCAAGCGTAGGGACCAATCCTTCCTGTTAGGGTTCACAGTCTTTTCCAATATCCCCTTGATCTGACGATTTGAGACTTCAGCTTGCCCACTAGTTTGGGGGTGATAAGGTGTAGAAACCTTATGTGTAACATCATATTTCTTCAACAAGGCCTCAATCGTCCGATTGCAAAAGTGGGATCCACCATCACTAATGAGAACTCTAGGCATTCCAAACCTGCTAAAGATGTTAGACTTCATAAAATCTGCAACAACCTTAGAGTCATTAGTTCGAGTGGCCTTTGCTTCCACCCATTTGGAAACATAGTCCACTGCAAGTAAGATATATAAACACCCAAAAGATGAAGGGAAAGGTCCCATGAAATCTATACCCCAGACATCAAATATTTCAACAGTTATGATATTAGACAATGGCATTTGATCTCTAGAGCTTAGATTTCCTGTTCTTTGGCATCTATCACAAGTTAGACAATAGGCATGTGCATCCCTAAATAATGTTGGCCAAAAGAACCCAGACTCTAACACCTTAAACGCAGTCTTTTTAGACCCAAAGTGACCCCCACATGCTTTAGAATGGCAAAAAGAAAGTATGGCATTATGTTCATGTTCAGGCACACATCTCCTAATCAATTGATCAGAGCAATATTTCCACAAATAAGGTTCATCCCAAACATATTGCTTAACAGTTTTCTTAAGCCTATCTCTATGAGCACGTGACATGGTATCAGGAATCTTCCTAGAAACAATGTAATTCACAATATCTGCATACCATGGTTCACTTACCTGGATTCCAAAGAGTTGTTCATCTGGAAACGTCTCCACCAAAGGGAAAGGGTCTTCTGCGTGCACCAAACGACTCAAGTGGTCAGCTACCACGTTTTCACTACCCTTCTTGTCCTTGATTTCAACGTCAAATTCTTGTAAGAGTAGGATCCATCTAATGAGCCTTGGTTTCGCCTCCTTCTTGGTCATCAAGTACTTCAAAGCTGCATGGTCAGTATAAATAATTACCTTGGTACCAAGTAAGTAGGAACAAAACTTTTCAAGGGCAAAGACAACTGCAAGGAGCTCTTTCTCTGTGGTGGAATAATTCATTTGTGCATCATTCAGAGTCCTTGAGGCGTAGTAGATGGCATAGGGTCGTTTGTCCTTCCTTTGCCCCAAAACAGCTCCAACTGCATAGTCAGAGGCATCACACATCAACTCAAAGGGCAAGGACCAATCTGGAGGTAACATGATGGGGGCAGACGTCAACAACTCCTTAAGCTTGTCAAAAGCTTCTTGACACTCCTTGTCAAAATGAAACGCCACATCCTTCTGGAGTAGTTGGCATAGAGGTCTCGAAATCTTGGAGAAGTCCTTGATAAACCTCCTATAAAAACCTGCATGGCCAAGGAAAGAACGAACCTCTCTCACAGAAGTGGGAGAGGGTAAGTAACGCACAATATCCACCTTGGCCTTATCAACCTCTATCCCCCTAGCAGAAACAATATGTCCTAGAACTATTCCTTGTTTAACCATAAAATGGCATTTCTCCCAATTAAGTACAAGGTTAGTTTCCATGCAACGTTTTAGAATTATTTCCAGATTATTAAGACAATCATCAAAATTCTTTCCAAAAACTAAAAAGTCATCCATGAATACCTCTATGATTTTCTCAATATAATCTGAAAAAATACTTACCATACACCTCTGAAAGGTACCTGGGGCGTTGCAAAGTCCAAAGGGCATACGTCGATAGACAAACGTCCCAAAGGGGCAAGTGAAGGTTGTCTTCTCTTGGTCTTCATTGGCTATGGCAATCTGATTGTAGCCTGAGTAGCCATCCAAGAAGCAGTAGTAATCATGGCCAGCCAAACGCTCAAGCATCTGATCAATGAATGGAAGAGGAAAGTGATCTTTCCTTGTTGTTGCGTTGAGCTTCCTATAATCAATGCAAACTCTGTGGCCTGTGACTGTCCTTTGGGGCACCAGTTCGTTCTCAACATTCTTCACCACAGTTACCCCAGATTTCTTGGGCACAACCTGAACTGGAGAGACCCACTTGGAGTCTGAAATAGGGTAGATCACCCCACAATCAAGGAGTTTGATGACCTCCTTCTTCACAACTTCCATCATAGGAGGGTTGAGACGACGTTGAGCCTCTCTAGTGGGTTTTGTCCCCTCCTCAAGAAGTATTCTATGGACGCAAGTAGTAGGGCTTATTCCCTTGATATCCGCCAATGTCCATCCTATGGCGGTCTTGTGTTGCTTCAACATCTCCACCAATCTCTCCTCTTGAGACGAAGTAAGAGAGGAGGACACAATCACTGGTAAAGTCTCCTTGTCTCCTAAGTAGACATACTTCAAGTGGTTTGGTAGAGGTTTAAGTTCAAGTTCTGGTGCCTGAACCACTGAAGGTAAAGTCTTATTAGCAGATAACTGAATGGACAAGGGTGAAGTAGACTTACCTATATAGGGTGAAGCTTCAAGGAATGAGACGTTTTCAATGATCTTTCCTTCACAAGTGTCCTTCAATTCCTCCTCTGAGATAATGGCACCACCTTTTGTGTACCCTACTCCTTGTTCGAGTGTTGTGGCTAGCGTATCCTCATTCATGGCCTCAAACATTTTCTGGGCAAGGTCATCCAAAATGTCAATAGAATAACAATCATTTATGTCAAGAGGATACCTCATGGCTTCAAAAATGTTGAAGCCAATAACGTCACCATCAAACTCCATGGTGAGAGAGCCTGCATACACATCTATCTTCGTCCTAGCTGTCCTTAAGAAAGGACGTCCCAAAAGCAAAGGAGTGGAACTCACAGGGGAGTCCTCCATTTCCAACACATAAAAATCAGCTGGGAAGATAAGATGGTTAACCTGCACAAGCACATCCTCCAACAAACCTCTAGGGTATGCATTGGATCTGTCAGCTAACTGAATGATAACATTATCAGATTGAAGTTCCCCTAGACCTAGGGTTTCATAAACAGAATAGGGCATAACATTAACAGATGCACCTAGATCTAGCATGGCATTCTTAAATCTAGAGTTACCAATAGTACATGGAATAGTAAAGCTTCCAGGATCCTTACACTTTGGAGGAATCTTCCTCTGAATCAAGGCAGAAACGTTCTCACTTACCTTTACCACCTCCTTTTCACGGTTTACTCTCCTAGTAGTGCAAAGCTCTTTAAGGAACTTGGCATACTTAGGGACTTGTTTGATGGCCTCCAGGAGGGGTAAGTTTACTTGCACCTTCTTGAAAGTTTCCAAGATAGCTTGGTCACTTTCATCCTTCTTGGATTTGGCAAACCTGCGTGGAAAGGGCATGCAAGAAGAAGAGGGGTTAGCAATAACCGAATTTGATAAGTTAGAATTAATACCTTGAATTTCCGGTTTTGCCTTTAGTGGTGAGGACGCCTTGATTTCTTCCTTGGACGTTGCAGGGTCTTTTTCAATACCCAACTTTGTGGGTTCATGGTCTTCCTCAATCTCTATGCTCACTTGGGCCTTCTTGGGTGGCTTGGGTTGATCCACAAATGGCCTTCCACTCCTTGTAGTCACAACTGATGCATTCTCCACATTACCCTTTGGGTTAGGTATTGTGACACTAGGGAGCTTCCCAGTCTCATGGATCTTGCTCATGAAGTCCACAACTTGGCCCATCTGCTTCTTGAGTTCTGCAATGTCCTTAGTATGGGTATGTTGTCCTTGGATCAAAGCCTGAGTGGAGTTTGTCAAGGCTTGTGTAGAGCTAGTCAAGGCTTCCAATGCCTTATCATAATGAGAATTGGAATTCCCAGAGTTCTGTGGAGGAGGAGGCATGTAAGGCCTTTGAAAAGATGATCCTTGAAATGAAGGCCCTTGAGGACGTTGGAAGTTCCCACCAAGAGGATTCTTAGTGTTTTCATTGTTGGTCCACTTGAAGTTGGGATGGTCCCTCCATCCAGGGTTGTAGGTATTGGAATAAGGATCATACTTAGGACGTTGAGGTCCTCCCTGATATCCACCTTGAAATCCTCCAATAGCATTTGCGGATTCCCATCCTCCATTCTCATTGAGTTGAGGGCACTGATCTGTAACATGCCCTTGCATAGAGCATACCCCACAAGCTATTGGTGCACCAATTCCCTTAGAAGTGACGACTTGGTTCATTAGGAGAGTGAGCTTGTTCAGTTGATCCTCAATGGCAGTATTCCTGCCCACTTCATGCACCTTTCGAATGGAGTGCCCTATACCCTCATATTGTTGATTGTTGAGGGCACGATTCTCAATAAGTTCCTTTCCAGCTGCAGGTGACTTGTCCACAAAAGCTCCTCCAGCTGCAGCATCAAGCATTTGCCTTTCCAAGGGTAAGAGTCCTTCGTAAAAGCAAGTAAGTAGGGTCTCATCCTTCATTTGATGTTGTGGGCATTGTGCAAGTAATGAATTGAACCTCTCATAGTAGGCAGCATAAGACTCATCTGGGGCTTGTTCAATTCCACTGAGCTTCTTCCTGAGTGCGATGACCTTTGAAGCTGGGAAGTATTTTTCCAAGAAGGCCTTCCTCATTGTGTCCCAAGAGGTGATACGTCCAGCAGGAATCTCATATAGCCAATCTTTGGCTCTGTCAGCTAAGGAGAATGGAAATGCCTTCATCTTCAGAATGTTCTCATCTGCTCCTTGTGGTTGCATGTTAGAACACACAACCTGAAATGCTCTAAGATGCTTGTGGGCGTCCTCCATAGGAAGCCCATGGAACATAGGGAGTTGATGCAACAGTCCACTCTTTAGTTCAAACTCTGCTTGTCTTCCTGCTGCAGGGGCAGGGTACACAATGCCTATAGAGGGTCCTCCCTCGACTGTTGCTGTGGATAGTTCCCTAATGGATGCCATTCTCTCTTCTTGAACTTCTTCAGGTGGTGGTGTAAGTGGTGGTGTAGAGTTGGACGAAACCACAGGTGAAGGTGAACGTGAAGGAGGAGATGGAGTAGGTGTAGGTGATGTAGACTCCTCAGAAAAATAGATTATCTTCCCTTGCTCGTTAAACTTGTACTCTTTGAATTGCAAGGAGGAAGGTCTTCTGTACTCAAGTGTAGGAGGATTTTTCAAACGAGCGAGCCTTTCTTCAATCTCTTGTTTGGTAGGGATTTTAGAGGACTCGGACATTCATGGAATTCCTGAACAACATTAAGATGTACAAAAGTGAGTAACTTACGAAAATAAACAAAATACAAGTTAAAATTTTCATACAAAAACGTCACTATTCACAATGCAACAAAAGAGACTTACAAATTTTGTACAAGTAAGAGAAGTAAGAAAACAGACCAATTTACAATTTAAAGTTATGTATAAGTATTTTATTTTTGTCATGGAAATGTCATAAACAAAGTTAATAACTCAATTGATTCCAAGTTGTAAGTCGAGCCCAATAGAAACCACTACTATTGGTGAGCTACGATATAGGGATAGTCGCCTAGACATGAGTCACTTTCCTTTGTTTCAGAAGGCCAGATAGCCAGATTAAGAGGTAAGTGAGAGGGAGGACTCATTTGGTGATACTACGGAGGCTACTCTGATAGGAGCATTTTAATGCGACATTTTAACTGCATTTCCCTACATTTTTCTGCGCCATTTCCTTGAAAAATCCTTGTTTTGGAAAGTTTCCATTCTTTGATTGGGAAAGTTCCTTATTGTAGAAAGTTTCCATTTTTGTAGTTTTCATTTCTCATTTCTGGCAAGTTTCCATTTTCAGTTTAGGAAAGTTTCTATTTTTCATTTTTAGTACGTTTCTATTTTTCATTTTTAGAAAGTTTCTATTTTTAGTACAGTTTCTATTTTTCAGGACCTCCGAGCTAAAAAGTGGAAATGAACGCACGAATAGAAAGAGGAGCCTGCGAACATCAAGACGAACGAATATGAGAGAAAACGGCCCACACATTTGAGCAGAAATGAAGAAATAAGCTTTCCTAGTCCAACCAGGAAATCCTACGAAATGGAGGAAGGCTTCCCTAGCAAGTTTCCAACGCAACTATGAAAAAGAAATGGAAAAACAATGTGTTTTGCGTTGGAAGATGAGAAGGCTTGAAGATGAAGCAACGAGGCCCAAGAACTCTATGGATTTTCGGCAAAATGGATCAAGGCCCATCAAAGCCCATGACATTAGGGTTTGTGACGCATAACCCTAACCCTAGGGATGTTTTGCCGTGAAAACCAAAGGGAGGAGAGGCAAAGTGGCGTGAAAATCAAAGAAAGAATAAAAGATTATGCAAGAGATTTTCTAGGGTGAAGTTTATGGTAAGAATTCATTCCTAGAAACCCTAAGCATGTTTTGGCCGAAATATCAAGAAGAAAATCAGAAATATATTCAAGGAATTTCGGCAAGAATATATTAGGGTATCTTCTTGGAGTTTTATGATTGGTTGGATGACACACTAGGGCTTACTTGGCAAATTCTCATTGGTGGAAGGCATGTGGAATTATTAATTTAATTCCTTGGAAAATAAATCAGAAATTCACGGCTTGGAGGCCAAGACTTGACGTCTCCTATATATACTACATCCTAGACGTCTCAAAAGGAGCACTACACAATTCAGAAAATTCTCTCTACGCGCGGAAGCTCTCTCCATTCTCTAGTTCAACTTTTGGCGTTTTCAAGCAAGGAAGGAAGAAGCAAGACTAGGCCGTGAGCATCATCATCCATTCCACCTTGAAGCCGTGCACTTTGAAGCTTGCTTTCAAGTTTCATTAGTTCATCATTCTAATCATTCATCCATCTCTCCATTCACGGTGTAATTCAACCTTCTTTCTTGTAATCACTTTTGATTCTCCTTGTTTGATTTCGTTGGATGTTGTTCTAGTTAACATTGATGTTTGAACAAGATTTATATTCTGAAATTTTATGATTGAATGAAGATTTCGATTCATACTTTGTGATTCCAAAGTTGCTTATGTGTGATTGTTTAATTAAATTTGCATTATAGATAACTTTTGTATTTTAATCTTATGTGGTTGCAAACACTTAGGGTTTCGATATGAATGGTGCTAGGTTTAAGAACATGAAATCGACTTTTCGTTTTGTGTAAACTTGAATCAAAGTAGTAAAGGTTTTGTACAAAAATCGAATTTAATTAACGAGGATTGCAATTAGGTGGATTTTTCCATACTAAGTTGTACACTTGAGTTGATAGCCTTTCTTTGAACTTCTTGCGTTAAACATGTGTGATTGACTAGCTTTCTAGGGCTTGAATGCATGTTTGATAGGATTAGTCTTTGTGCTTTCACTTAGATTAATTTAGCATTGAAAAGTAAAATATGGGAATTGTTTGCTTTCTAACAATTTACATGATCAACTCCTTTCACATGACTTGGAAGAACAATGTAGGGTTAATTCGAATTTAATCATGAACTTGGTTTTAATCTTTGTTCTCTCATTCCATTCGTGTAATTATGTTTTTGTGTTTTATTTGTTTTCTTAACTTAGTTAATTTTCGAAAACCAAAACCTAAATCCCCCCTTTTTAGTAAATAATTGTTTATACTTGTGAATATCTTTGTGAATATTATACTTTGTTTTAATTTTAATTGTTTAATTGTTTGACAATGACAGGTGTACCCTCAATCCCCGGAATAGAACGATCCCTATTTGCTTATACTACTAACGATCTTTTCAGGGTTAAATTATATGCTTGCTTTGAGCGTATCAATTTTTGGCGCCGTTGCCGGGGATTGAAAAATCATTTGTCACTTTGTGAATATATTGTTTTGTTTATAATGTGACCGAAAAAAAAAAGAAAAAAAAATATTACTTGTAAATTTTTTGTAATTGTCGAAATTTACTTAGATTAATTATTTAGGTTGTTATTTATATTGTTGAATACGAGTTTAATTGTGAGTTGTAAATTAAAGAAGGAATAGGTGAAGTCGTGTTTATTAATATTGGCCTAAACCCCTTATTGGTACCTAGTCCAGGTCCCCTAAGGTTGAGGGCGGCCTTTATTAACATTCATTGAACTGTCTTCACACTTAGGACCTTTTATGTCCAAGTAAGTATAGCCTATGTGAGGTGGTGTCTAGGAAGGGGACAACGTTCATAACGGGTTCTGGATTCAGAAGTGCTTACAAATGGGCGTAAACCTCAATGAGGGAGTAGCCTATGCCAAAATGGATCCTACCTCTTGTGTTCGCCCTCCCCTACCTGGCCATTTCAGTAAGGTTGCCCAAAGGATGTAGGAGGGACTTAGTGTCTAGACGATTATACTTGGGCCGCACGTCCACTTGATTTACCGCTTGGAATTAAATTTGATATCAATAATATTTATGACAAAAGAAAATGTAAGAAATTGTTGTGACACTTAAGGTATATTGGATTAAACATAATCTCGGAAAGGAAGCTGTTACAGCCCATTGCACTCTGAGATTCCCTGTTCCCGTACCTAAGTGTTGAAAATAATTGTAAGAAAAAAAAGAATAAAAAAGAAGAAAAGAAAACGAAAAAAAAAAAAAAAAAAAAAAAAGTTAATTAGATATGAATAGTGACGTTTTGTACTTTGTGTGAAAGTTTTGTGTGTTTTGTGTCTAATTATACTTGTAAAGAAATAAAATTAAAAAAATAATAAAAATGGAGTTATAAATTTTGTTAATTACTTAATTGTTGTGAGTGTGTAAAATCGTAAGAGTAGACAAGGGCCCTTTTGTTAACATTGGCCTTAACCCTTCATTCGTACCTTTCTAAGGTCGTATGAGGTTGAGGGCGGCCTTTATTAACATTTGGAGAACAGTTTAACAGATGAGTAATTTCCAAGCTGAGTAAGGGGCATTACAGATGGTGTCTTAGGTTGAGACCCTGGGTGATGGGTTCAAATTGGATCTCAGAGATACTATAGACTGTGCGTAAACCACAATGTGGAAGTAGCCAATAGGGGCGTAAACCTCAATGAGGGAGTAGCCTCCGTAGTATCACCAAAATGAGTCCTCCCTCTTACTTACCTCTTAATCTGGCTATCTGGCCTTCTGAAACAAAGGAAAGTGACTTATGTCTAAGCGACTATCCCTATATCGTAGCTCACCAATAGTAGTGGTTTCTATTGGGCTCGACTTACAACTTGGAATCAATTGAGTTATTAACCTTGTTTATGACATTTCCATGACAAAAATTAAATACTTGTACATAACTTTCATTTGTAAATTGGTCTGTTTTCTTAGTTCTCTTACTTGTACAAAATTTGGAAGTCTCTTTTGTTGCATTGTGAATAGTGACGTTTTTGTATGAAAATATTAACTTGTATTTTGTTTATTTTCGTAAGTTACTCACTTTTATACATCTTAATGTTGTTCAGGAATTCCATGAATGTCCGAGTCCTCTAAAATCCCTTCTATACAAGAGATTGAAGAAAGGCTCGCTCGTTTGAAAAATCCTCCTACACTTGAGTACAGAAGACCTTCTTCCTTGCAATTCAAAGAGTACAAGTTTAACGAGCAAGGGAAGAGAATCTATCCTTCTGAGGAATCTACATCACCTACACCTACCCCATCTCCTCCTTCACGTTCACCTTCACCTGTGGTTTCGTCTAACTCTACACCACCTTCACCACCACCTGAAGAAGTTCAAGAAGAGAGAATGGCATCCATTAGGGAACTATCCACAGCAACAGTTGAGGGAGGACCCCCTATAGGCATTGTGTACCCTGCCCCTGCTGCAGGAAGAAATGCAGAGTTTGAGCTGAAGAGTGGACTATTGCACCAACTCCCTAAGTTTCATGGACTTCCTATGGAGGACGCCAACAAGCATCTTAGAGCATTTCAGGTTGTGTGTTCTAACATGCAACCACAAGGAGCAGATGAAAACATTCTAAGGATGAAGGCATTTCCATTCTCCTTAGCTGACAGAGCCAAAGATTGGCTATATGAGATTCCTGCTGGACGTATCACCTCTTGGGACACAATGAGGAAGGCCTTCTTGGAAAGATACTTCCCAGCTTCCAAGGTCATCACACTCAGGAAGAAGCTCAGTGGAATTGAACAAGCCCCAGATGAGTCCTATTCTGCCTATTTTGAGAGGTTCAATTCCTTACTTGCGCAATGTCCTCAACATCAGATGAAGGATGAGACCCTCCTTACTTGTTTTTATGAAGGACTCCTACCTTTGGAAAGGCAAATGCTTGATGCTGCAGCTGGAGGAGCTTTTGTGGATAAGTCACCTGCTGCTGGGAAAGAACTTATTGAAAATCGTGCCCTCAACACTCAACAGTATGAGGGTGTGAGACAGACCACTCGTAGGGTCAATGAGGTGAGCACTAGTCCTGCCATTGCGGATCAATTGAGCAAACTCACCCTTCTTGTGAACAAGGTAGCGACTATTCAAGGCCAAGGAGGACCTTCTGCTTGTGGGGTATGCTTTACCCAAGGACATCCTACGGATCAATGTCCTCAACTAAGTGAGAATGGTGGTTGGGAGTCTGTGAATGCCATAGGAGGCTATCAAGGGAACCAAAGGGGTCCCCAACGTCCAAGGTATGATCCATATTCGAATACCTATAACCCTGGATGGAGGGATCACCCCAACTTCAAGTGGACCAACAATGAGAATGTTCAGAATCCTCTTGGTGGGAGTTTCCAACGTCCTCAAGGACCTTCATTTCAAGGACCTTCTTTTCAAAGGCCTTACATGCCTCCTCAACACAACTCAAGGAATTCAAACTCCTACTATGATAAGACGATTGAGGCATTGACTAATTCCACTCAGGCATTGACTAGTGCCACACAGACTTTGATGCAAGGACAACAGACCCACACCAAGGACATTGCTGAACTCAAAAAGCAGATGGGACAAGTGGTGGACTTCATGACCAAGTTTCATGAAACTGGTAGGCTTCCGAGCAACACAATTCCAAACCCAAAAGGAGGCTCTGAAGGCCCACCCAACTGAGGACGAGAGGAAACCAAGTCTAGGCTGAAAGACTATAAACATTAAGCGCTGCTTGGGAGGCAACCCAATTCAGAAGTAGCTGTGGAGGAGCCTTCAACGCAGATTTGTTTTTTTTCCTCCCTACTTCTTTATTTTATGCCTTTTGTTTTTCTTTGAACTTTCTTTTCGTAAATTCCATCTCTATATGCTTAAGTGTTTCATTGCATGCTTATAATTGATTACATTGAGGACAATGCAATATTTAAGTGTGGGGGAAGGGATTTACATTTTTGTTTTGAGTCATATATATTGGAAAATACAAAAAAAAAAAAATCGAAAAATGTCAGAAAATAAAAAATTTCGTTGCTTTTGTTTTTGTTTTGAGTCTTAGGATGCCCTTTCAACTGTCTAGGATGATTCTATATCTCTAAAATCATGACTAAAAGAGGATCACGAAATTGAGATGATTTTAACATGGTATTCTTTGGTTAATTGAGATATATGAAAAATATGTGCCTTGTAGTGGATATGGATTTCGTAACTTTGGTACAGAATATGAGCATGTTACGATGAGTTTTGATTCATATAAACCCATGTGAGATAATTGAACCATGTTCCTTTTTCTTGGAGTGAAATGAAAAATATATTCTTAATTTCTTGGCGATGTTTTGATGATCTCATTATTCTTTCATCTTGATTGACTACTTGCCATAGATTAAGTTTGATGGACTAGAGAATGCTAGAATTCGCTCTTGTGCTTGTTGAGACGTGATATCAATATATGGCCCTGATTCTGGAAAGGATAGAGGCACCCTAGGAATTACCACCATTGCCAAATGAACCTGTGTCCCTAATTGTGCCCGTCGTGGGACTCCCCTAGATAAACCCCTTTGAGCCTACGTTAAGCCTTTTCTTTCATCACCTTCAAAATCGTTAACCATGAAGCCTAGTATAGTTACAACCCTACCCTTTATCCTAAGGACTTAGTGGAGCTAAATTGAGATTTTACTTGAAGATTTGACGTCAATATTGAAGAATAAGAAGAGGTGAAGGTTCAAGTGTGGGGGTAATGTCCATGAACGAAAAATGTATGAAAAAGCCGAGAAAATGAAAAGAAAAGAAAAATGTACACGGCTAGAAAAGAAAAGAAAGAAATATCTATGGATTTTAGTCCCCCATACTTAGTGATTTCGGAGTTTGCTTTGAATTGAAGGCCCACTACAGAAAAAATTGGCCTTTGTCCATTTCACTAGAGTCAAGGGAAGTTTACATTGAAGATTGGGCCCAACATGAAGACATTTGGCCCTCTTATATTACCTCCATAGGGGAGTGACGTTTTTGCAATGCCTTGGTGAAATATTTCTAGAAGTCTCTCTACACCAACATGAGCTCTACTAGGTTTTTAGGACACTTTGTTAAAATCCTTACCCTTCGTTTCTTTAAACCTTGAGCCATGGCCCCATTACAACCTTTGAGAAGACCTTCTTGATCCTTAAGATGGGACAGCCCTTGATGTGGAGATCAGTTACAAGAGTTGAACCTATGGCTTGGGTCCATCTGTGCAAGTAGTTGATATCCTTCATGAGATCTTTAAAGAAAATTATACTTGTGCTTTCGTTTCTTGCATTATGTGATATACTTGCTATCTTTCACATATAATTGAGTGTATAAGCTTTTAAGCATTGCCATGATCTGAGAGAAGAAAGAGTGGATATACCTTGTGAGGAATTGAATCAAACTTGTTTGAAGCATGCTTAACAGAAACCATCACCATTGTTCCAACCAAGTCCTACTTGTGTACATGTGAATTATGTGTTTTAATTAACTCCCGAATGCCTAAACATTGATTCTTGGTGAAGTGCTAATCTTGGTGTTGTGAAAGTAAGAGATTGCTGAGACAAATAGTTGAAGGGCAATAGAGTCTGTTATGTGTTGAGTCTTTAATTTTCGTTGAGTCGTAGTCGTGTCTGTGTTGTGATTTTGCTAAGGGACTAGCAAAAGCTAAGTGTGGGGGAATTTGATAGGAGCATTTTAATGCGACATTTTAACTGCATTTCCCTACATTTTTCTGCGCCATTTCCTTGAAAAATCCTTGTTTTGGAAAGTTTCCATTCTTTGATTGGGAAAGTTCCTTATTGTAGAAAGTTTCCATTTTTGTAGTTTTCATTTCTCATTTCTGGCAAGTTTCCATTTTCAGTTTAGGAAAGTTTCTATTTTTCATTTTTAGTACGTTTCTATTTTTCATTTTTAGAAAGTTTCTATTTTTAGTACAGTTTCTATTTTTCAGGACCTCCGAGCTAAAAAGTGGAAATGAACGCACGAATAGAAAGAGGAGCCTGCGAACATCAAGACGAACGAATATGAGAGAAAACGGCCCACACATTTGAGCAGAAATGAAGAAATAAGCTTTCCTAGTCCAACCAGGAAATCCTACGAAATGGAGGAAGGCTTCCCTAGCAAGTTTCCAACGCAACTATGAAAAAGAAATGGAAAAACAATGTGTTTTGCGTTGGAAGATGAGAAGGCTTGAAGATGAAGCAACGAGGCCCAAGAACTCTATGGATTTTCGGCAAAATGGATCAAGGCCCATCAAAGCCCATGACATTAGGGTTTGTGACGCATAACCCTAACCCTAGGGATGTTTTGCCGTGAAAACCAAAGGGAGGAGAGGCAAAGTGGCGTGAAAATCAAAGAAAGAATAAAAGATTATGCAAGAGATTTTCTAGGGTGAAGTTTATGGTAAGAATTCATTCCTAGAAACCCTAAGCATGTTTTGGCCGAAATATCAAGAAGAAAATCAGAAATATATTCAAGGAATTTCGGCAAGAATATATTAGGGTATCTTCTTGGAGTTTTATGATTGGTTGGATGACACACTAGGGCTTACTTGGCAAATTCTCATTGGTGGAAGGCATGTGGAATTATTAATTTAATTCCTTGGAAAATAAATCAGAAATTCACGGCTTGGAGGCCAAGACTTGACGTCTCCTATATATACTACATCCTAGACGTCTCAAAAGGAGCACTACACAATTCAGAAAATTCTCTCTACGCGCGGAAGCTCTCTCCATTCTCTAGTTCAACTTTTGGCGTTTTCAAGCAAGGAAGGAAGAAGCAAGACTAGGCCGTGAGCATCATCATCCATTCCACCTTGAAGCCGTGCACTTTGAAGCTTGCTTTCAAGTTTCATTAGTTCATCATTCTAATCATTCATCCATCTCTCCATTCACGGTGTAATTCAACCTTCTTTCTTGTAATCACTTTTGATTCTCCTTGTTTGATTTCGTTGGATGTTGTTCTAGTTAACATTGATGTTTGAACAAGATTTATATTCTGAAATTTTATGATTGAATGAAGATTTCGATTCATACTTTGTGATTCCAAAGTTGCTTATGTGTGATTGTTTAATTAAATTTGCATTATAGATAACTTTTGTATTTTAATCTTATGTGGTTGCAAACACTTAGGGTTTCGATATGAATGGTGCTAGGTTTAAGAACATGAAATCGACTTTTCGTTTTGTGTAAACTTGAATCAAAGTAGTAAAGGTTTTGTACAAAAATCGAATTTAATTAACGAGGATTGCAATTAGGTGGATTTTTCCATACTAAGTTGTACACTTGAGTTGATAGCCTTTCTTTGAACTTCTTGCGTTAAACATGTGTGATTGACTAGCTTTCTAGGGCTTGAATGCATGTTTGATAGGATTAGTCTTTGTGCTTTCACTTAGATTAATTTAGCATTGAAAAGTAAAATATGGGAATTGTTTGCTTTCTAACAATTTACATGATCAACTCCTTTCACATGACTTGGAAGAACAATGTAGGGTTAATTCGAATTTAATCATGAACTTGGTTTTAATCTTTGTTCTCTCATTCCATTCGTGTAATTATGTTTTTGTGTTTTATTTGTTTTCTTAACTTAGTTAATTTTCGAAAACCAAAACCTAAATCCCCCCTTTTTCGTAAATAATTGTTTATACTTGTGAATATCTTTGTGAATATTATACTTTGTTTTAATTTTAATTGTTTAATTGTTTGACAATGACAGGTGTACCCTCAATCCCCGGAATAGAACGATCCCTATTTGCTTATACTACTAACGATCTTTTCAGGGTTAAATTATATGCTTGCTTTGAGCGTATCATACTCCCTCATTGAGGTTTACGCCCCTATCGGCTACTTCCACATTGTGGTTTACGCACAGTCTGTAGTATCTCTGAGATCCAATTTGAACCTATCACCCAGGGTCTCAACCTAAGACACCATCTGTAATGCCCCTTACTCAGCTTGGAAATTACTCATGTGTTAGACTGTTCTCCAAGTGCTAATAAAGGCCGCCCTCAACCTCATACGACCTTAGAAAGGTACGAATGAAGGGTTAAGGCCAATATTAACAAAAGGGCCCTTGTCTACTCATACGATTTTACACACTTACAACAATTAAGGAATTAACGAAATTTATAACTCCATTTTTATTTTCTTTAATTCTATTTCTTTACAAGTATAATTAGACAAAAATAAACACAAAACTTTCACACAAAACACATATACAAAACGTCACTATTTACAACAACTTTTTTTTTTTTGTGTTTTTTTTTTTTTTTTGTTTTTTTTTTTTGTTTTCGTTTTCGTTTCTCTTTTTCTTCTTTTATTTTTAAAATTATTTTCAACACTCAGGTACGGGAACAGGGAATCTCAGAGTGCAATGGGCTGTAACAGCTTCCTTTCCGAGATTATGTTTAATCCAATATACCTTAAGTGTCACAACAATTTCTTACATTTTCTTTTGTCATAAATATTATTGATATCAAATCTAATTCCAAGCGGTAAATCAAGTGGACGTGCGGCCCAAGTATAGTCGTCTAGACACTAAGTCCCTCCTACATCCTTTGGGCAACCTTACTGAAATGGCCAGGTAGGGGAGGGCGAACACAAGAGGTAGGATCCATTTTGGCATAGGCTACTCCCACATAGTGGTTTACGCCCATTTGTAAGCACTTCTGAATCCAGAACCCGTTATGAACGTTGTCCCCTTCCTAGACACCACCCCACATAGGCTATACTTACTTGGATGTAAAAGGTCCTAAGTGTGAAAACAGTTCAATGAATGTTAATAAAGGCCGCCCTCAACCTTAAGGGACCTGAACTAGGTACCAATAAGGGGTTTAGGCCAATATTAATAAACACGACTTCACCTATTCCTTCTTTAATTTACAACTAACAATTAAACTCGTGTTCAACAATAAAAATAACAACCTAAATAATTAATTAACTAATTTTCGACAATTACAAAATAATTAACAAGTAAATTTTTTTTCGGTCACAATATAAACAACACAATATATTCACAAAGTGACAAATGATTTTTCAATCCCCGGCAACGGCGCCAAAAATTGATACGCTAAAAGCAAGCGCATAATTTAACCCTGAAATGTCATTATAATATAAAGTAAATAGGGATCGTTCTATTCCGGGGATTGAGGGTACACCTGTCATTATCAAACAATTAAACAATTAAAATTAAAACAAAGTATGAAATTCACAAGAATTATTTACAACTATAAACACTATTTACGAAAACATGGGGGGATTTTGTTTTTGGTTTTCTTTTTCCGAAAATAAATACTAAGTTAACTAAATAATTAAAATGCAAAAACATAAAAAGATCAATGGGATGTGAGAACAAAGATCAAAGTCGAAACTCATGATTAAAATTAATTCAAGTTCATCATTGTTCATCATAGTCATGCAAGAGGAGTTAATCATGTGAAACGTTAAAAGCAAACAATTCCCCATATTTTACTTTCAATGCTAATAAATCTAAGTGAAAGCACATAGACTAATCCTATCAAACATGCATTCAAGCCCTAGAAAGCTAGTCAATCATACATGTTTAACGCAATAAGCACCTAGAAAGGCTATCAACTCAAATGTGCAACTTAGTATGAAAAAGTCCACCTAATTGCAATCTTCTTTGATTAAATTCGGTTTTTGTACAAAACCTTTACTACTTATTGATTCAAGAACACAAAACCAAAAAGTTGATCCATGTTCTCAAATTCATAGCAACATTCACATAAAAACCCTAAATGTTTCGAACCATTCAAGATTATCATACAAAAGATTTCTATCATGCAAATTTAATCAAACACTTACACAAAAGCAACCATAAATCGCAATATATGAATCTGAAAATTAACAATTAATCATAAAATTTCAGAAATCAACACTTGTTCAAACATGTGTGTCAACTAGGGCAAAACCAACGAAAATACAAAGCAAAGTTACAAGGAGAATCGGATTACACCGTGATGAAGGTGAGATGAATGAAGTGATGATGTGGTCTCTTGAATTTCGAAAGCAATCTTCAAGGTGGAGGATGGATGGTGTTCACGGCTTGTCTTCTTCTTCCTTGGCCTTGCTTGCACTTCGTGGTTGCCCTAGAGGATGGAGAGGAGCACGGCTAGGCTAGAGAGTTTTCTGATTTTTTTCTCAAGTATATAACGTAAAGAATGGGGCCCCTAGACGTTGAGAATGAGAAGATATATATAGAGAACGGCATACTTGGTCTCCAAGCCGTGCACTCCTCAAAAGTCTCACGGCAATTACTTGTTAATTTTCCATAATTTTCCTCCAATGCTTGCTTGCCACATAAGCCCTATGATGTGTTCAAACCAATCACAAAATTCTCTAGAATATCTCCCTAAATATTCTTGCCGAAATTCCTTGATAATATTCTGATTTTCTCTCTTTTATTTCGGCCAAAATACCTTTAGGGAATATAGGAATGAATCTAGTCACCTTTTGGGAGCTTTTTGTGTTCAACACATATTCTCTTTCCTTTAAAATCTCCCTAAGAAATCTCTTTGCCGAATTCTCTAGGGTTCTCTTTGATTCACACGGCAATTCCTTCTCTTTCTTTTGGCTTGGACTGCAAGGAGTCTCCTAGGGTTTATCTCCAAGTATATTTCTTTCCATAAAAATAGCCCTAGAAAATCTCAACCGAAATCTTCTAGGTTCTTCTTGATTTTCACGCCATCTCCCTTGTTTCTCTCTTTGGTTTTCACGGCAATACAACCCTAGGGTTAGGGTTATGCGTCACAAACCCTAATGTCATGGGCTTTGATGGGCCTTGATCCATTTTGCCGAAAATTCAAAGTGTTCTTGGGCTTCGTTGCTTCATCTTCAAGCCTTCTTATTTTCCAACGCAAAACACTTCATTTCTTTCATTTCTTTTCATAGTTGCGTTGGAAACTTCATTGGTAAGCTCTCCTCCATTTCGCAGGGTTTCCTGGTTGCACTAGGAAAGCTTGTTTCTTCATTTCTGCTCAAATGTGTGGGCCGTTTTCTCTCATATTTGTTCGTCTTGATGTTCGCAAGCTCCTCTTTCCATTTGTGCGTTCATTTCCACTTTTTAGCTCGGAGGTCCTGAAAATAGAAACTAGTAAGAAAAATAGAAACTTTCCTAAAATGAAAAATGGCAACTTTCCTAAACTGAAAATGGAAACTTTCCAAAAAATGAAAAATAGAAACTACCGAAAATAGAAACTTTCTAAAAATGGAAAATAGAAACTAAGAAAAATGGAAACTTTCTACAAATAGGAACTTTCCCAATCAAAGAATGGAAACTTTCCTAAACAGAGTTTTACTAAGGAAATGACGCAAGAAATGTAAGGAAATGCAGTTAAAACGTCGCATTAAAATGCTCCTATCAGAAGTTCTCCTACTTCAACCAGGAAACCCTGCGAAAATGAGGAAAGCTTACCAATGAAGTTTCCAACGTTACCATGAAAAAGAAATAGAAAAATGAAGTGTTATGACGTTGGAAGGTGACAAGGCTTGAATAAGAAGCAACAAGGCCCAAGAACTCTCAAGAATGAAGTGAATTTTCGGCAAAATGGATCAAGGCCCACAAGAGCCCATGGAATTAGGGTTGTGACGCAAGGATGAAACCCTAGAGATGTTGTTGCCGTGAAATCCTAAGAGAGAAACAAGGAAGTGGCGTGAAAATCAGAAATTATCAAAGAGAATTTCGGTTGAGATTTTCTAGGGTAATTTTTATGGAAAGATAAACCCTAGGAGACACCTTGCCGTCCAAGCCAAAAGAAAAAGAAGGGATTTGCCGTGTGAATCAAAGGAAAACCCTAGAGAATTCGGCAAAGAGATATTCAAGGGAGAAATAAAAGGAAAGAGAATATGTGTTGAACCCAAAAAGCTCTAAAAGGAGTCTAGATTCGTCCCCTATATTCTCTAAATATATTGTTGCCGAAATTGGTGAAGAAAATCAGAAAATATCTCTATATATTTCGGCAAGATTATTTAGGGAATTAAATTGGAATTTTGTGATTGGTTGAACCATGTCATAGGGCTTATGTGGCAAGCTAGCATTGGAGGAAATTATGTAGAGTTATCAAAGAATTGCCGTGAGAATGCTTGGAGAAGTGCACGGCTTGGTGAGCAAGAATTCGTTCCCTATATATACTCCCTCAATGAAGACGTCTAGGGTTCCCCTCTTTTGCGTTTAAACTTTAGAAAAATCAGAAAATACTTCTCTTTGCCGTGAGCTTTTGAAGTCCTTTCTCCATCCTCTAGTCATCTCCACGAGTTAAAGCAAGGCCAAAGAAGAAGAAGAGAAGCCGTGAGCATCACCATCCATATTCATCCTTGAAGCTTGCTTTCGAGTTTCAAGAAACCACAACTTGAATCATCCATCTCATCTTCATCCACGGTGTAATCCGATTCTCCTTTGTAACCTTTACTTTGAATTTCGTTGGTTATGAACTAGTTGACATATATGTTTAAACAAAGTTATTAATTCTGAAATTTTATGATTAATTGAGGAATTTTCAGATTCTTTTATTGCGATTCAAAGTTGCTTATGTATGATTGTTTGATTGAATTTGTTTGATTGATAACTCTTGTATGTTAATTCTAAATGGTTCGAAACTTTTAGGGTTTATGTATGAGTGGTGCTACGAATTTAAGAACATGAATCAACTTTTTGGTTTTGTGTTCTTAAATCGAAAAGTAGTAAAGGTTTTGTGCAAAAATCGGATTTAATCAAAGAGAATTGCAATTAGGTGGACTTTTTCATACTAAGTTGCACACTTGAGTTGATAGCCTTTCTAGGTGTTTATTGCGTTGAACATGTGATGATTGACTAGCTTTCTAGGGCTTGAATGCATGTTTGATAGGATTAGTCTTTGTGCTTTCACTTAGATTAATTAGCATTGAAAAGTAAAATATGGGAAATTGTTTGCTTTTAACGTTTCACATGATCAACTCCTCTCACATGACTTTGATGAACAATATAAGGTTTGAATCGATTTTAATCATAGTTTTGATTTTGATCTTTGTTTTCTCATCCCATCGTATTTTTATGTTTTTTCATTTTATTTGTTTTCTTAACTTAGTTTATTTTTCGAAAACCAAAATCAAAAATATTCTCCTTTTTTTTGTAAATAGTGTATATATGTGTGAATATTATACTTTGTTTTAATTTTAATTGTTTAATTGTTTGAAAATGACAGGTGTACCCTCAATCCCCGGAATAGAACGATCCCTATTTGCTTATACTACTAACGATCTTTTCAGGGTTAAATTATGCGCTTGCTTTAAGCGTATCAATTTTTGGCGCCGCTGCCGGGGATTGAAAAATCATTTGTCACTGTGTGAATAATATGTTTTGTTTATATTGTGACCGAAAAAAAAAAAAAAAAATTACTTGTTAATTATTTTGTAATTGTCGAAAATTAGTAGATTAATTACTTAGGTTGTTATTTTTATTGTTGAACACGAGTTTAATTGTGAGTTGTAAATTAAAGAAGGAATAGGTGAAGTCGTGTTTATTAATATTGGCCTAAACCCCTCATTGGTACCTAGTTCAGGTCCCTTAAGGTTGAGGGCGGCCTTTATTAACATTCATTGAACTGTCTTCACACTTAGGACCTTTTACATCCAAGTAAGTATAGCCTATGTGAGATGGTGTCTAGGAAGGGGACAACGTTCATAACGGTTTCTGGATTCAGAAGTGCTTACAAATGGGCGTAAACCACTATGTGGGAGTAGCCTATGCCAAAATGGATCCTACCTCTTGTGTTCGTCCTCCCCTACCTGGCCATTTCAGTAAGGTTGCCCAAAGGATGTAGGAGGGACTTAGTGTCTTGACGATTATACTTGGGCCGCACGTCCACTTGATTTACCGCTTGGAATTAGATTTGATATCAATAATATTTATGACAAAAGAAAATGTAAGAATATGTTGTGATACATTAAGGTATATTGGATTAAACATAATCTTGGAAAGGTAGCTGTTACAGCCCATTGCACTCCGAGATTCCCTGTTCCCGTACCTAAGTGTTGAGAATAATTGAAAAATAAAAGAAGAAAGAAAAAAAAAAAAAAAAGTGTGAATAGTGACGTTTTGTGTTTTGTGTGAAAGTTTTGGTACTTGTTTTGTCTAATTATATTTGTAAAGAATTTTACTTAAAGAAAATAAGATGGAGTTATGAATTTTGTTAAATACTTAATTGTTGTGAGTATGTAAAATCGTATGAGTAGACAAGGGCCCTTTTGTTAATATTGGCCTTAACCCTTCATTCGTACCTTTCTAAGGTCTTATGAGGTTGAGGGCGGCCTTTATTAATACTTGGAGAACAGTTTAACACATGAGTTATTCTCCAAGCTGAGTAAGGGGCAATACAGATGGTGTCTTAGGTTGAGACCCTGGGTGATGGGTTCAATTGGATCTCAGAGATACTATAGACTGTGCGTAAACCACAATGTGGAAGTAGCCAATAGGGGCGTAAACCTCAATGAGGGAGTAGCCTCCGTAGTATCACCAAAATGAGTCCTCCCTCTCACTTACCTCTTAATCTGGCTATCTGGCCTTCTGAAACAAAGGAAAGTGACTTATGTCTAGGCGACTATCCCTATATCGTAGCTCACCAATAGTAGTGGTTTCTATTGGGCTCGACTTACAACTTGGAATCAATTGAGATATTAACTATGCTTATAACGTTTCCATGTAAAAATAAAATACTTGTACATAACCTTCACATGTAAATTGGTTTGTTTTATACTTCTCTTACTTGTACAAACTTTGTAAGTCTCTTTTGTTGCCTTGTGAATAGTGACGTTTTTGTATAAAGTAGTAACTTGTATTTCTTGTCTTTTGTACGTTACTAACTTTTGTAAATCTTAATGTTTTTCAGGATCTCCATGAATGTCCGAGTCCTCTAAAATCCCTACCAAACAAGAGATTGAAGAAAGACTTGCTCGTTTGAAGAATCCTCCACAACTTGAGTACAGAAGACCTTCTTCCTTGCAATTCAAAGAGTACACATTTAACGAGCAAGGGAAGAGGATCTACTCTTCTGAGGAGTCTACATCACCTACACCTACTCCATCTCCTCCTTCACGTTCACCTTCACCTGTGGTTTCGTCCAACTCTACACCACCACTTTCACCACCACCTGAAGAAGTCAAGGAAGAGAGAATGGCTTCTATTAGGGAACTCTCCACAGCAACAGTCGAAGGAGGACCTCCTTCAGGCATCATTTACCTTGCCCCTGCAGCAGGAAGACAAGCAGAGTTTGAGCTTAACAGTGGATTGTTGCACAAGCTCCCTATGTTCCATGGCCTTAATATGGAGGACGCTAACAAGCACATCAGAGAATTCCAGTCTGTGTGTGCAAATATGCAACCATAAGGAGCAGATGAAAACATTCTGAAGATGAAGGCATTTCCGTTCTCCTTAGCTGACAGAGCCAAAGATTGGCTATATGAGCTTCCTGCTGGACGTATCACATCATGGGAAACAATGAGGAAGGCCTTCTTGGAAAAATACTTCCCAGCTTCAAAGGTCATAACACTTAGGAAGAAGCTCAGTGGATAGAGCAAGCCCATGATGAGTCCTATGCTGCCTACTATGAGAGGTTCAACTCCCTACTTGCACAATGTCCTCAACATCAGATGAAGGATGAGACCCTACTTACATGTTTCTACGAAGGACTCTTGCCCTTGGAAAGGCAAATGCTTGATGCTGCAGCTGGAGGAGCTTTTGTGGATAAGTCACCTGCAGTTGGGAAGGAACTTATAGCTAATCGTGCCCTAAACACCCAACAATATGAGGGGGTAGGACACTCTACTCGTAGGGTACATGAAGTAAGCAAGAACACTGCCATTGAAGACCAACTGAATAAGCTTACTCTCCTCATGAACCAAGTGATAAGTTCCAAGGGACTAAGTGCAACAATAGCTTGTGGGGTATGCTCGATGCAAGGGCATGTTACAGATCAGTGCCCTCAACTTAATGACAATGGAGGATGGGAATCTGCAAATGTGATAGGAGCATAAAATGCGACGTTTATAATGTTTAAACCCTATATTTTGCTAAGTTATTTCCTTTATCTTGATCAATTTAACTTAGTTAGTGTTTTACAGGTGTAAATGGAGTCTCAAAGTCCAAAAATGGTTAAGGAAGGCACAAGTGGCGCAGAAATGAAGAAAAATGAAGAAATGGAAGTTTTCCCAGTTTGACTAGGAAAAGGAATCCCAGTTGGAGTAGGAGTCTGAAGCTGACTTGGACTAGGAGTTCTACTTGGACAAGGAAACCCAATTCTACTCAGATAAGGAATACTAGTGTGACAAGGAGTCCCTGTTGGATAAGGATTACTCAAGAAGGTTCCGGAAGAGTGTAGAAGCATCTCGGAAAAGGAAGCAGTATTCAACTAGGAAACCTACTTGCATATGGAGTTCTACTCATACTAGGAGAGCCTTGGAACGTTCATGAAGTATCTAGAAGTCTCAAGAAGATCATATGCCGTGCACATGGAAGAGAAAGCAACAAGGAATTCGGATTTCAAAGCAATATGGAGTTTGGATTTCTAGTTGAGTATGGATTGGAATTGCCGTGATATTCTTGAAGGTTCTAGGGAGTTCTTGACGTTTCATTCTTCAATAAGGCATGGAAGACATGTGAGAGGTGTGTGATGTGAAGGAAAACCGAAGTGGACTTAAGTTGTGCTTTAAAAGTCAAATCCATTACAGATTCGGATTACTGCTTGTGCAGATCAGTCAACTTCAATGGAGTGCCATTAATCGCTCGGAGTTCAGAAAATTATGATCTTTATATGGTTGGAAAGCTACAGATGTCTAGTTTCCAGAACTTTTTACAGCTCAGCGATATCTATTTTCTAGAAGACGTTATGGCCGTTTTAGTGCACTGAGGTCAATCCTGCCGGAAATCTGCTTTGTGCCAAACAAGTCCTAGATCAACACAACTTTGGAGAAACCAAGTAGAAACGAATTGGGAGTGCCTTGGGACGTTCTACTATATATACCTTGTGTATTAGACGTTCAGGGGTAACAAGATATTCTCCACAATTTCGTTTCTCACCGGTTTGCTCTTGAGTTTCAGGTTTTTGCATCTACAAGTTCCTAGCCGTGCCATCCTCCATCCTAGCCGTGAATTCTACCTTGTGTTGCTGCCTTGGATCTGCTTTGGACCTTGGGACGTAGTCAAGGGTTGTTCATACCATCTTCCCTATGTTCTCTTTACGGTTTAGTGTTTTTGTAGTTGTATTTTTCTGTTTTGTTTTCCTTATGTGTAAAACCGAAACCATGAGTTAACTTTCTGATTTTTGGATGCTATTTTGATATGCTTTTCTATGATTGATGTGTTTGTGTGTTCTTGATCTTGATTAATTGCCGAAATATGGATTGATAATCTGGTTTTGTTTTATAGATAACTTTTGCATGTTCTTGTTCTTTGGTTGCAAACTTAGGATGATTGCATGTAATTGGAGCTAGTAATTAGGTTAAACGCTTCGTGACCCTAATTCGATATAGTAGTAAAGGCTTTGTACAAAGGTCGAGATCAGATTATGCATGTAATGAAAAAACTTGCTTCGAGTACTTGAATTTGCATGTTTATTGACTAAACTTTCACTTGCTCTTAATGATTTGAATGCATGAGATTATGAGTCGCTTCGATTGTGTGATACTTGCATTTGAAATATGTTGGTTTGGCGCTTCGTCGATCAATTGTGTAAAGTGTGTAAAGGGAAGTCATATAAGGGACATTGGGCGCTTGTAACTTTGTTTCTTGGTTGATATCGTTCCATGGTAATTACAAGATTAAGGGATGCATTAATATGTTGTTCTTGAATTGTTCTTGATGAATTGTTCTTCAAAAATTCTTCTTTTCCCACCTATGTAAATAAAAATGTTTTTAATCTTTTATTTGTTTTCGAAAATTTATAGTTTTCAATCTTTAAAACCCCCCATCTTTATGTTATGTGTTTTTGTATATTTGTAAATAATTAAAATTAACTTAGAGTTTTTAGGTAGCATGTTAATACAAATAATAAAATAAATAAAATGTTTTTAAAATTCGTGAATAGTAACTCCGTGAATAGTAAATATGTGTTAGTGTTTTCTAGGAATTAATTTAGTGGTTTTTAGGAAATTGTCTTGTGTTTTTTAGGGATTGCTAAAAAATAGGGATTTCTTTGGTGTTTTTTAGGAATTGTGTTTCTTAGGGATTTTTGGTGGTGTTCTTTAGGGATTTTTGTTTCCTTGTTGTATATGGATTCCCTATGTGATATGGATTTGTAAATTGTGTATAAATAGGAGTAGGATTTCCAAAACCTTTTCTAACTTAAATTCTCTCTTCTTTTCGAATTGTCTATATATACTTGTGTATTTTGATTGTTTCTCTCATTCTTTTGTCTTCTAATTTCGTGTGACATGTATGTTTTCTCTCTAATTCTTTCTTTGTTGTTTTTCTAATTTTCGTGTAAACTTGTAAATGTTCTTATAATTTTCGTAACTTGTATATTAATTTGTTTCTCACATGTTAGCACCCTCAATCCCCGGATTTGAACGATACCCTATTTGCTCTATACTAACGATGATATTTTTCAGGGTTTAAATTGACGATGCTTTTGCACGTATCAATTTTTGGCGCCGTTGCCGGGGATTGAAAAGTCTTCATGTGATGAAAACCGCCACTAAGGTATGATTTTGGTAAGGGATTATGAACTATTATGGAATAGGTGAAGTCTCTTTTGTTAACATTAGCCTTAACCCCTTATTAGTGCCTGATTCAGGTCTCTTAAGGTTGAGGGCGGCTTTTGTTAACACTTGAAAAAATGTCTTGCACTTAGGTTTTCTCTTATCTAAGTAAGTATAGCCTATGTGAGATGGTGACTAGGAAGGGGACAACGTTCATGACAGGTTTTGAAACCAGAAAGGCAATCAAACGAGCGTAAACCACTATGTGGGAGTAGCTTGTGCCAAAATGGTTTCTACCTCTCGTGCTCGTCCTCCCCCGCACTGGCCATTTCAGTAAGGTTGCCCAAAGGATTTGAGAAGAAATATGTGTGGAGGCAAGGACTTGGGCCGCACGTCCAAAACAATAGTTCATGATGTCTTGTTGAAGTCATATACTTAGACAATTTTCGAAAAAGTTGGGTTTGGTAAGAAGTTGTGAGTCATAATGGACTAGGTGAAATATTCTCTTGTTAATACTTGTCAAAGTTTTCTTTATCAAGTAGGCGCGCCTTATTAGCATAGGGTGTCTAGGTTGATTGGATACGAGAAGTGCTAGCAAAGGGTCTCGTCCCCTGCTAATCAAGTGAGCTGAGCTCCGCCAAAATCGTTCCTCTACTACCTGGCTCTGTGTGAAAAGAGTTCCCAAAAGATAAAGGGAAGGGAGACTTGTATTAAAACTAGAATCTTTGGGCCGTGTGTCTAAACCTTGATTCACGACTCCTTATTGAAGTTAACTACTTAAAGATTGTAAAAATTGTAAAAGTTGTAAATATGTACATAAAATTTCGTTGGTTTTGTATATATTCATACTTGTGTTGTTTTGTTGTGTCTATACATTGGAATAAATGGAGGTACAAGTCTAGGCTGAAAGACTTTAAACATTAAGCGCTGCATGGGAGGCAACCCATTTCATCCGTAGCTGTGGAGGAGCCATCAACGCAGATTTGCTTTCTTGAACTCTTCCCTTCTCTTTTATTTTCGTCAACTTTGCTTTTCTTTTAGGATTTGTTGCGTTAACTATTCTTCTATGCTTGATTGATGCTTTGCATGCTTTATAATTGTTTATACATTGAGGACAATGCATGATTTAAGTGTGGGGGAAGGGTTTAACGTTTCACTTTGTTTTTAGAGAGCTAGTTTTGTGGTCTTAAAAAAAAAAAAAAAAAAATTATTTTCATCACTTTAATAGTAATTCGTCACTATTCAAAAAAAAAATTTAATTAAATTAAAAAAAAAAAAATCTTTTTGTTTTTGTTTTGTGATCGAGTCTTAGGATGCCCTTTTAACTGTCTAGGATGTGCTTATATCTCTGAAATTAAGGCTAAAAGAGGATCACAAAATTGGGATAATGTTTGATGATATTCTTTGGTTAATTATGATTTATGAAAAGCATATGAATGTGTAGTAGATATGGTGCATGCGTAACTTTGGTACAGAATATGAACATGTGGAAGATAAGTTATGATTCATAATAACCCTAAGTGAGAATTTGAGCCATGTGCCCTTTCTTTGTGAGTGATTAATGAAAAAAAATGATTATACTCTTATTTTCTTGGCGATGATTTGTTGATCTCATTATTCTTTCATCTTGATTGACTACATGCCATAGCTCTTTAATGGACTAGAGAATGCTAGAATTCACTGTTATGCTTGTTGAGACGTTTATAATCAATATATGGCCCTGATTCTGGAAAGGATAAAGGTACTTACTTAGGATTTTTACCACCATTGCCAAATATAGCCTGTGTCCCCATTTGTGCCCGTCGTGGGACCCCCCTAGTTTAACCCCTTTGAGCCTACATTGAACCTTTTCTTTCATCACCCTCAAAATTCCTTAACCCTTAACCCTAGTATAGTTATATCTTTACCCTTTGTTCTAAAGACTTAGTGGAGCATATTTTCGAGACTTTGCTTGGAGTTTTGGCATCAAGGATGAATTTTGAAGGCATGAAGAAGTTCAAGTGTGGGGGTAGACTTGTCCATAAGTGAAAAATGTATGTAATTGCCGAAAGTTGAAAAAAAAGAGAAAAAGAAATCGTGAAAAAAAAAAAACAAGAATATGTTTTCGGCAATTAAAGAAAAAATGTGTATTATTGTTTAAGTGTTTATGGATTTTAGTCCCCTATACTTAGTGGATTTGGAGTTTGCTTTGAATTGAAGGCCCATTGTTGAAGAACCTGGTCTTTGTCCAATTCACACTTGTTCAAAAGAAGGTTAAAATGAAGTCTGAGCCCAACTCGATGACACTTGGCCCTTTTATAAAGCCCTAAGGATACATGACGTTTTGCAATGCATGGTGGATTTCAAAAGTGGTCTCTCAACATCAACAAGTGCTCTGCTAGGTTTTTAGGATACTTTGTGGTTTTCCTATCCCTTCGTTTCTTTTAAACCTTAAGCCTTGACCCCATTACAACCTTAATTGTAAGACCTCTTTGATCCTTAAGATGGGACAGCCTTTGATGTGGAGATGAGTTATAACTGTTGAACTTATGGCTTGGGTTCATTCGTGCATGTGGTTGATATCTTTCATGAGATCTTTAAAAGAAAAATATATGTGTGCTTTCGTTTCTTATGTATGTGATCTACTTTGTAATCTTTCACATATACTTGAGTGATGAAGCTTTTAAGCATGAGCCTTGAATCTGAGAGAAGAAAGAGTGATATATCTATGTGAGGTTGAATCATGACTTGTTTGAAATGTGTTGAGAACACCCATCACCATTGTTTACTCCCAAGTCTTACGTGCTTATATGTGGATTATATTTTGTAATTAGTTCTCGAATATCTTGAAGACGTGATGCTTGGTTAAGTGCTAATCTTGGTGACTTGAAAGTATGAGATTGCTGAGACAATATGTTAAAGGGCTTAGAAGTCATTTTGTGAGTCAACGTTATAGTTATTGTGTTTGTCAACGTTTTGTCTTTGTTCTTGTTTAAGTGTTTTACGTTTTTGTGTCTTTGTGTTTTTGTTTTCTATACTTAGTATTTTCGTTAGTTTCTTTGTTTTGTTTCTTTGTCTTTTGGTTTGTTATGTTGATTTTGCTAAGGGACTAGCAAAAGCTAAGTGTGGGGGAAAATGCTATTGGAGGATATCAAGGAGGATATCAGAGAGGACCTCAACGTCCTAGGCATGACCCTTACTCAAATACTTACAACCCAGGATGGAGGGACCATCCCAACTTCAAGTGGACCAACAATGAAAACGTTCAGAATCCTCTTGGTGGGAACTTCCAACGTCCTCAAGGTCCTTCATTTCAAGGACCTTCCTTCCAAAGACCTTACATGCCTCCTCCACAGAACTCAGGACCTTCAATGTCTCACTATGACAAAACGTTGGAAGCCTTGACTAGTTCTACCCAAGCCTTGACAAACTCTACACAGGCTTTGATTCAAGGACAACAGACCCATACTAAGGATATTGCAGACCTTAAGAAGCAGATGGGCCAAGTTGTGGACTTCATGGGAAAGATTCACGAAACTGGAAAGCTCCCTAGTGTCACAATACCTAATCCTAAGGGTAATGTGGAGAATGCATCTGTTGTGACTACAAGGAGTGGAAGACCATTTGTGGATCAACCTCAACGGACCAAGGTGGCCCAAGCAAGCAATGAGGAAGACCAAGAACCCACCAAGTTGGGTATTGAGAAGGACCCTGCAACGTCTAAGGAAGAGACCAAGGCGTCCTTGATAATGCTAAAAGTAAGCGCGCAATTTAACCCTGCATGTAGTTGTTAGTAGAGAATAAGTAGGGATCGTTCTAACCGGGGATTGAGGGTACACCTGTAATTGCAAAAACAATTAATTAATTAGTAAAAGTAAAAATTATTATTTACAAAAATAAAACAAAGAAATAAAAATATATACAAGTAAACATAAAGAGGGGGGTTTAGGATTAATAAATTGAAAATTAAAATAAATAAAATAAAGAAAATGTAAAAACACATGTACAAGGGTGGAACGCAAGGAACAAAGATCAAAACCAATTCCATGTAATCAAATTCGATTCAAACCCTATAATTGTTCATCTAAGTCATGAGAAAGGAGTTGATCATGTGAAATATTCGAAAGCAAATAATTTCCCATTTTTTACTTTTCAATGCTAATTAACCTAAGCGAAAGCACCTAGATCAATCCTATCAAACATGCATTCAAGCACTAGAAAGCTAGTTAATCATAACATGTTTAACGCATTACACATAGAGAAAGGCTATCAACTCAAGTGTACAACTTAGTTATGGAAAAGTCCACCTAATTGCAATTCTCTTTAATTAAATTCGGTTTTTGTCCAAAACCTTTACTACTTCGATTCAAGTTACACAAAACAAAAAGTTGATTTCATGTTCTCAAATCTAGCACCATTCATATCAAAACCCTAAGTGTTTCGAACCACATAAGATTAAAATACAAAAGATATCTATAAAGCAAATTTAATTAAACAAACTCACATAAGCAACTTCGAATCACAATTATAGAATTCAAAAACTTTATTTAAACATAGAAATTGGGCTTAAACTTTGCCCTAAACGTTATTGTTAACTAGAAACAAATTCCTACGAAATCAAACAAGGAAACCAAAAAGGTTACAAGGAAAAGGAACGAATTACACCGTGAGTGGAGATGGAGATGGAGAGCTAGATAGTTGGATCTTGAATCTTGGAAGCAAGCCTTCAAGGTGGATGATGGAGGATATGATCTTCACGGCTCCTTCTTCTTCTTCCTCTCCTTGCTTGAAAACGCAGAACTTTGCAACTAGAGAATGGAGAGAGAGAGAGAGCTTATGACGTTATGGAGGATTTTCTGAATGAAAATGTGTTGTTCTTGTAAACGTCTAGCATAGGGGGGTTTATATAGGGGAACGGCCAAGCTTTGCCACACAGCTTCGACCAATCACGTAGCGCCACGTCAGCTCTGTGTGTCATCCAACCAATCAAAAAGCTCCAAAATCAATCCCTAATATATTGTTGCTAATTTTCCCAAGATTATTTCTGATTTTTCTCTTAATTTTCGGTCAAATATCTAGGCATGAACCTAGACAATGTATCCGGACTCATTTTGGACCTTTTCTCCCTTAAATATCTCCATGGCTTTATCCTTAATGTCCTCCCCTTGATTTTCTCTTGATTTCCACATTAAAATTGCAGATTTTATTCTCTAATTTCAGCCAACATATCTTGAGGGAATTAAGGAACGAATCTGGACTTGTTTTGAGCCTTTTCTTGTTGCACAATCCCTTGAAATTCTCCCTTGATTTTCTCAACGTAATCTCCTTGATTTCCCATGCAAAAATCAGATTTAATCTCCCATAATATCTCCCACGTCATGTGGTCTCCTAGTGCCTTCAGGTTTCCTAGCCTCATCAGGATTCCTGCGTTGACTGGGATTCCTAGTCGGACCAGGAAAACTCTGTTTCTTCATTTCAGCTCATTTCTGCATCCCTTCTGCCTTTAAGCTCATTTCTTCTCCATTTATTCAATGTACCTATAAAATAGAAACTAAATTAAAAATGATTAAGTAAAGGAAATAACTAAGCAAAATATGGGGAAATAACTATTAAAACATCGCATTAAAATGCTCCTATCAGTCCTCACCATTAAAGGCAAAACCGGAAATTAAAGGTACTAATTCTAACTTTTCAAATTCGGTTATTGCTAACCCTTCTTCTTCTTGCATGCCCTTCCCACGCAGGTTTGCCCAATCTAAGAAGGATGAAAGTGACCAAGCTATCTTGGAAACTTTCAAGAAGGTGCAAGTGAACTTACCCCTCCTAGAGGCCATCAAGCAAGTCCCTAAGTATGCCAAGTTCCTCAAAGAACTTTGCACTACTAGGAGAGTAAACCGTGAAAAGGAGGTGGTAAAGGTAAGTGAGAATGTCTCTGCCTTGATTCAGAGGAAAATTCCTCCAAAATGTAAGGATCCTGGAAGCTTTACTATTCCGTGTACTATTGGTAACTCTAGATTTAAGAATGCCATGCTAGACCTAGGTGCATCTGTTAATGTTATGCCCTATTCTGTTTATGAAACCCTAGGTCTAGGGGAACTTAAATCTGATAATGTTATAATTCAGTTAGCTGACAGATCCAATGCATACCCTAGAGGTTTGTTGGAGGATGTACTTGTGCAGGTTAACCATCTTATCTTCCCAGCTGATTTTTATGTGTTGGAAATGGAGGACTCCCCTGTGAGTTCCACTCCATTGCTTTTGGGACGTCCTTTTCTAAGGACAGCTAGGACAAAGATGGATGTATATGCAGGCTCTCTCACAATGGAGTTTGATGGTGACGTTATAGGCTTCAACATTTTTGAAGCCATAAGGTATCCTCTTGATGTAAGTGATTGTTATTCTATTGACATTTTGGATGATCTTGCACAGAAAATGTTTGATGTCGTGAATGAGGATACCCTAGCCACGACACTTGCACAAGGAGTAGGGTACACAAAAGATGGCGTCACTATTTCAAAGGATGACTTGAAGGACACTTGTGAAGGAAAGATCATTGAAAATGTCTCCTTCCTTGACGCATCACCCTTTGTAGGTAAGTCAACTTCTCCTTTGTCCATTCAGTTATCTGCTAACAAGACTTTACCTTCAGTGGTCCAGGCCCCAGAACTTGAGCTTAAACCTCTTCCAGACCACTTGAAGTATGTCTACTTAGGAGACAAGGAGACCCTACCAGTGATTGTGTCCTCCTCGCTTACGTCCTCCCAAGAGGAGAGATTAGTGGTGATGTTGAAGAAACACAAGACCGCCATAGGATGGACATTGGCGGATATCAAGGGAATAAGCCCTACAACTTGCGTCCACAGGATACTTCTTGAGGAGGGGACAAAACCTACTAGAGAGGCTCAACGTCGTCTCAACCCTCCCATGATGGAAGTTGTGAAGAAGGAGGTTATCAAACTCCTAGATTGTGGGGTAATCTACCCCATTTCGGACTCTAAATGGGTGTCCCCAGTTCAGGTTGTGCCCAAGAAGTCTGGGGTAACTGTGGTAAAGAATGCTGAGAACGAACTGGTGCCCCAAAGGACAGTCACAGGCCACAGAGTCTGTATTGACTACAGGAAGCTCAACGCCACAACAAGGAAAGATCACTTTCCTCTTCCATTCATTGATCAAATGCTTGAGCGCCTAGCTGGACATGAGTACTACTGCTTCTTGGATGGCTATTCAGGATACAATCAGATTGCCATAGCCAATGAGGACCAAGAGAAGACAACGTTCACCTGCCCTTTTGGGACATTTGCCTATCGTCGCATGCCTTTTGGACTTTGCAACGCACCAGGTACCTTTCAGAGGTGTATGGTAAGTATATTTTCAGATTATATTGAGAAAATCATAGAGGTATTCATGGATGATTTTTCTGTTTTTGGAAAAAGTTATGATGATTGTCTTAATAATCTTGAAATTATCTTGCAACGTTGTGTGGAAACTAACCTTGTGTTAAACTGGGAAAAATGCCATTTTATGGTTAGACTTATAGTTCTAGGCCATATCATCTCTGCTAGGGGTATAGAGGTGGACAAAGCTAAAGTAGACCTTGTGCGTTACTTACCCTCTCCCACTTCTGTGAGAGAGATTCGTTCATTCCTTGGCCATGCAGGTTTTTATAGGAGGTTTATCAAGGACTTCTCCAAGATTTCGAGACCTCTATGCCAACTACTTCAAAAGGATGTGGCGTTTGTGTTTGACAAGGAGTATCAAGAGGCTTTTGACAAGCTCAAGGAACTATTGACGTCTGCCCCTATCATGTTACCTCCAGATTGGTCCTTGCCCTTTGAGTTGATGTGTGATGCCTCTGACTATGCAGTTGGAGCTGTTTTGGGGCAAAGGAAGGACAAACGTCCCTATGCCATCTACTACGCCTCAAGGACTCTGAATGATGCACAACTGAACTACTCCACTACAGAGAAAGAGCTCCTTGCAGTTGTTTTTGCCCTTGAGAAGTTTCGTTCCTACCTACTTGGTACCAAGGTAATTATTTATACTGACCATGCAGCTTTGAAGTACTTGATGACCAAGAAGGAGGCGAAACCAAGGCTCATTAGATGGATCCTACTCTTACAAGAATTTGACGTTGAAATCAAGGACAAGAAGGGTAGTGAAAACGTGGTAGCTGACCACTTGAGTCGTTTGGTGCACGCAGAAGACCCTCTCCCTTTGGTGGAGACGTTTCCAGATGAACAACTCTTTGGAATCCAGGTAAGTGAACCATGGTATGCAGATATTGTGAATTACATTGTTTCTAGGAAGATTCCTGATACCATGTCACGTGCTCATAAAGATAGGCTTAAGAAAACTGTTAAGCAATATGTTTGGGATGAACCTTATCTGTGGAAATATTGCTCTGATCAATTGATTAGGAGATGTGTGCCTGAACATGAACATAATGTTATACTTTCTTTTTGCAATTCTAAAGCATGTGGGGGTCACTTTGGGTCTAAGAAGACTGCATTTAAGGTGCTAGAGTCTGGGTTCTATTGGCCAACATTATTTAGGGATGCACATGCCTATTGTTTAACTTGTGATAAATGCCAAAGAACAGGAAATCTAGGTCCTAGAGATCAAATGCCATTATCTAATATCATAACTGTTGAAATATTTGATGTCTGGGGTATCGATTTCATGGGACCATTCCCTTCATCTTATGGGTTTCTCTATATCTTACTTGCAGTGGACTATGTTTCCAAATGGGTGGAAGCAAAGGCCTCTCGAACTAATGACTCTAAGGTTGTTGCAGATTTTATCAAGTCTAACACCTTTAGCAGGTTTGGAATGCCTAGAGTTCTCATTAGTGATGGTGGATCCCACTTTTGCAATCGGACGATTGAGGCTCTCTTGAAGAGATATGATGTGACACATAAGGTTTCTACACCTTATCACCCCCAAACTAGTGGGCAGGCTGAGGTCTCTAACCGTCAAATTAAGGGGATATTGGAGAAGACTGTGCACCCTAACAGGAAAGACTGGTCTTTGCGTTTGGAGGATGCTTTGTGGGCTTACAGAACTGCATACAAAACTCCCATAGGTATGTCACCATATCGAATTGTCTATGGCAAACCTTGCCATTTACCTGTGGAGTTAGAGCACAAAGCTTGGTGGGCTGTGAAGCAGTTCAACATGGATATTGATGCAGCTGGGCTTCATAGGAAGTTGCAATTGCAAGAGTTAGAAGAGATTAGGAATGATGCCTTCGAAAATGCTAAGATTTACAAGGACAAGACTAAGGCATTCCATGATAAAATGATTCGAAGGAAGACTTTTGTTGTGGGCCAAAAAGTTCTTCTCTTCCATTCTCGTCTCAAACTCTTCCCAGGTAAACTTCGTTCTCGTTGGATTGGGCCTTTTGTTATCACTAATGTGTTCTCCCATGGAGCTGTGCAGATAAAGAGTGAACAAACAGGTAACGAGTTCAAAGTCAATGGCCATCGCCTAAAGCCTTACTATGAGGCATTTGTGGAGCATGAAGTGGAGGATGTACCCCTCCAAAACGCCCCACAACCAGAGGATTAAATGGAGGTACAAGTCTAGGCTGAAAGACTATAAACATTAAGCGCTGCTTGGGAGGCAACCCAATTCAGAAGTAGCTGTGGAGGAGTCGTCAACGCAGATTTGCTTTCTCTTCCCCTTTTACTTCTCCTTTTTCTCTTTGTTTTAGTAGTTCTTTTCGTAAATTTCATCCCTATATGCTTAAGTGTTTCATTGCATGCTTATTCTTGATTACATTGAGGACAATGCAATATTTAAGTGTGGGGGAAGGGATTTACATTTTTGTCTTTTATTTTGAGTCATATATATTGGAAAATACAAAAAATCGAAAAATGTCAAAAATATAAAAAAAATTTCGTTGCTTTTATTTTTGTTTTGAGTCATAGGATGCCCTTTCAACTGTCTAGGATGATTCTATATCTCTGAAATCATGACTAAAAGAGGATCACAACATTGAGATGATTTTAACATGGTATTCTTTGGTTAATTGAGATGTGTGAAAAATGTATGCATGTGTAGTGGATATGGATCTCGTGACCTTGGTACAAAATATGAGCATGTTAAGATAAGTTTTGATTCATAAAGCCCATGTGAGATAATTGAGCCATGTTCCCTTTTCTTGGAGTGAAATGAAAACAAAATATACTCTTAATTTCTTGGCGATGTTTTGATGATCTCATTATTCTTTCATTTGATTGACTGCTTGCCATAGATTAAGTTTAATGGACTAGAGAATGCTATAATTCACTCTTGTGCTTGTTGAGACGTTATATCAATACATGGCCCTGATTCTGGAAGGGATAGAGGCACCTTAGGAATTACCACCATTGCCATATAAACTTGTGTCCCTATTTGTGCCTGTCGTGGGACCCCCCTAGATAAGCCCCTTTGAGCCTACATTAAGCCTTTTCGTTCATCACCCTTAAAATCCTTAACCATGAAGCTTAGTATAGTTACAACCTTACCCTTTGTTCTAAGAACTTAGTGGAGCTATCTTTTGAGACATACTACATGGGTTTGGCGCTAAGGATAAAGATTGAGAAGAGGTGAAAGTTCAAGTGTGGGGGTAGACTTGTCCATGAAAAGAAAAAAAAATTATGAGAAAGCCGTGAAAAAATTAAAAGAAAAGAAAAGAATTATGTACTCCTAGAAAAAAAAAAAAGAAAAAAAAAAAAGAAAGAAATATTTATTGATTTTAGTCCCCCATACTTAGTGATTTTGGAGCTTACTTTGAATTGAAGGCCCATTCCAGAAAATTTTGGCCTTTGTCCATTTCACTAGAGTTCAAGGGAAGTTTGCATTGAAGATTGGGCCCAACATGAAGACATTAGGCCCTTTTATGATCACCCCTAGGGAAAGTGACGTTTTAAAAATGCCTTGGTGGAATTTCTTGAGGTCTCTACATTCACATGAGCTCTACTAGGTTTTTAGGACACTTTGATGAATCCTTACCTTTCGTTTCTTTAAACCTTGAGCCTTGGCCCCATTACAACCCTTGAGAAGACCTTCTTGATCCTTAAGATGGGACAGCCCTTGATGTGGAGATGAGTTACAAGAGTTGAACCTATGGCAGTCCATTCGTGCAAGTAGTTGGTATCCTTCATGAGATCTTTTGAAAGAAAATTATATTCACAAAGTGTTTTTCGTTTCTTATATATGTGACCTATTTGATTGCCTTAAAATATGTTCTCTCACATATACTTGAGTGTTTATAAGCTTTTAAGCATTGCCAGGATCTGAGAGAAGAAAGAGTGAATATACCTTGTGAGGATTTGAATCATACTTGTCTGAAACATGCTAAGCTTAACCCCATCACCATTGTTACAACCAAGTCCTACTTGTGTATGTGTGGATTATATGTTTTAATTAACTCTCGAATGCTTAAACATTGATTCTTGGTTGAGTGCTAATCTTGGTGTTGTGAAAGTCAGAGATTGCTGAGACAAAAAGTTGAAGGGCAATAGAGTCATTGTATTTGTTTGAGTCTTTAAAATTTTCGTTGAGTCTTAGTGTGATTTTGCTAAGGGACTAGCAAAAGCTAAGTGTGGGGGAATCTGATAGGAGCATTTTAATGCGACGTTTTACTTGCTTTTCCCTACATTTCTTGCGTTATTTCCTTATTAAAACCTTGTTTAGGAAAGTTTCCATTCTTCGATTGGGAAAGTTCCTATTTGTAGAAAGTTGCTATTTTCGGTAGTTTCTATTTATCATTTTTAGTAAGTTTCCCATTTTCAGTTTAGGAAAGTTGTCATTTTTCATTTTAGGAAAGTTTCTATTTTTCTTATTAGTTTCTATTTTCAGGACCTCCGAGCTAAAAAGTGGAAATGAACTCACAAATGGAAAGAGGAGCTTGCGAACGTCAAGGGGAGCAAAAATGAGAAGCAATGGACCACAGAAATGAGCAAAAATGAAGAAAAGAAGTTCTCCTACTTCAACCAGGAAACCCTGCGAAAAGGAGGAAAGCTTACCAATGAAGTTTCCAACGTTACCATGAAAAAGAAATAGAAAAATGAAGTGTTATGACATTGGAAGGTGACAAGGCTTGAATAAGAAGCAACAAGGCCCAAGAACTCTCAAGAATGAAGTGGATTTTCAGCAAAATGGATCAAGGCCCACAAGAGCCCATGGAATTAGGGTTGTGACGCAAGGATGAAACCCTAGAGATGTTGTTGCCGTGAAATCCTAAGAGAGAAACAAGGAAGTGGCGTGAAAATCAGAAATTATCAAAGAGAATTTCGGTTGAGATTTTCTAGGGTAATTTTTATGGAAAGATAAACCCTAGGAGACTCCTTGCCGTCCAAGCCAAAAGAAAAAGAAGGGATTTGCCGTGTGAATCAAATGAAAACCCTAGAGAATTCGGCAAAGAGATATTCAAGGGAGAAATAAAAGGAAAGAGAATATGTGTTGAACACAAAAAGCTCTAAAAGGAGTCTAGATTTGTCCCCTATATTCTCTAAATATATTGTTGCCGAAATTGGTGAAGAAAATCAGAAAATATCTCTATATATTTCGGCAAGATTATTTAGGGAATTAAATTGGAATTTTGTGATTGGTTGAACCATGTCATAGGGCTTATGTGGCAAGCTAGCATTGGAGGAAATTATGTAGAGTTATCAAAGAATTGCCGTGAGAATGCTTGGAGAAGTGCACGGCTTGGTGAGCAAGAATTCGTTCCCTATATATACTCCCTCAATGAAGACGTCTAGGGTTCCCCTCTTTTGCGTTTAGACTTTAGAAAAATCAGAAAATACTTCTCTTTGCCGTGAGCTTTTGAAGTCCTTTCTCCATCCTCTAGTCATCTCCACGAGTTAAAGCAAGGCCAAAGAAGAAGAAGAGAAGCCGTGAGCATCACCATCCATATTCATCCTTGAAGCTTGCTTTCGAGTTTCAAGAAACCACAACTTGAATCATCCATCTCATCTTCATCCACGGTGTAATCCGATTCTCCTTTGTAACCTTTGCTTTGAATTTCGTTGGTTATGAACTAGTTGACATATATGTTTAAACAAAGTTATTAATTCTGAAATTTTATGATTAATTGAGGAATTTTCAGATTCTTTTATTGCGATTCAAAGTTGCTTATGTGTGATTGTTTGATTGAATTTGTTTGATTGATAACTCTTGTATGTTAATTCTAAATGGTTCGAAACTTTTAGGGTTTATGTATGAGTGGTGCTACGAATTTAAGAACATGAATCAACTTTTTGGTTTTGTGTTCTTAAATCGAAAAGTAGTAAAGGTTTTGTGCAAAAATCGGATTTAATCAAAGAGAATTGCAATTAGGTGGACTTTTTCATACTAAGTTGCACACTTGAGTTGATAGCCTTTCTAGGTGTTTATTGCTTTGAACATGTGATGATTGACTAGCTTTCTAGGGCTTGAATGCATGTTTGATAGGATTAGTCTTTGTGCTTTCACTTAGATTAATTAGCATTGAAAAGTAAAATACGGGAAATTGTTTGCTTTTAACGTTTCACATGATCAACTCCTCTTACATGACTTTGTTGAACAATATAAGGTTTGAATCGATTTTAATCATAGTTTTGATTTTGATCTTTGTTTTCTCATCCCATCGTATTTTTATGTTTTTGCATTTTATTTGTTTTCTTAACTTAGTTTATTTTTCGAAAACCAAAATAAAAAATATTCTCCTTTTTTTCGTAAATAGTGTATATATGTGTGAATATTATACTTTGTTTTAATTTTAATTGTTTAATTGTTTGAAAATGACAGGTGTACCCTCAATCCCCGGAATAGAACGATCCATATTTGCTTATACTACTAACGATCTTTTCAGGGTTAAATTATGCGCTTGCTTTAAGCGTATCAGGCAAAGTTTAAAGCCCGTTTATATGTTTTGAAATAAAGTTGTGATTTCTTTATGTTGATTTCTATGTTGCTTATGTGAGATTGCTTAATTGATTTTGGATTACAGAAAACTTTTATATGTTTATGTTCTTTGGTGGCCAACTTAGGATATATGCATGTAATTGGTGCTAGATTTAGGTAAAAAATTCACCTAATAGTTTTGTGAACCTATTTCATAAGTAGTAAAGGCTTTGGACAAAAATCGAAATCAATTAAGGAGGATTGCAAATAGATTAACTTTTTCATACTAGGTTGTGCACTTTGGTTGACATCCTTTCTTTGTTCTTCATGCGTTGAATGTGTTATTGATTAGCTAGCTTTCTAGACTATGATTGCATGTTCAATAGGTTTAATTAGGTGCTTTCACTTAGATTAAATATTCAAGGAAAGTAAAAAATGGGAAATCGTTTGCTTTCTAACGTTTCACATGGTCAACTGCTTTCTCATGACATAGAAAATCAACTATAGGAATTGTAATTGGATTTCATTCATATGGATGTGGTTTTGATCTTTGTTCCTTGCGTTCCACCCTTGTATATGTGTTTTTACAATTTCTTTATTTTATTTATTTTAATTTTTGATTTTATAATCCTAAACCCCCCTTTTTTGTGTCGACTTGTATATATTTCTTTTCTTTGTTTTATTTTTGTAAATAATAATTTATACTTGTAATAATTCTTTACTTGTTTTTGCAATTACAGGTGTACCCTCAATCCCCGGCTTGAACGATCCCTACTTATTCTATACTAACAACTACATTTTGCAGGGTTAAATTGCGCGCTTGACTTTAGCGCATCACCTGGCACTCCTTATCAAAATCAAATGTCACATCCTTCTGGAGTAGGCGGCATAAAGGTCTTGAAATCCTTGAAAAGTCCTTGATAAACCTCCTGTAGAGCCCTGCATGACCAAGGAAAGATCGAACCTCTCTCACAGAAGTGGGAGAGGGTAAGTAACGTACAAGGTCTACTTTAGCTTTGTCAACCTCTATACCCCTAGAAGAGATAATATGTCCTAGAACTATCCCTTGCCTAACCATAAAATGGCATTTTTCCCAGTTTAACACAAGGTTTTTCCATGCAACGTTTTAAGATTAATTCCAGATTATTAAGACAATCATCAAAGCTTTTTCCAAATACAGAAAAATCATCCATGAATACCTCTATGATTTTCTCAATATAATCTAAAAAAATACTTACCATACACCTTTGAAAGGTACCTGGTGCGTTGCAGAGTCCAAAAGGCATGCGACGATAGGCTAATGTCCCAAAGGGGCAGGTGAACGTTGTCTTCTCTTGATCCTCATTGGCTATGGCAATCTGGTTGTAGCCTGAGTAGCCATCCAAGAAGTAGTAGTAATCATGTCCAGCTAGTCACTCAAGCATCTGGTCAATGTATGGAAGGGGAAAGTGATCTTTCCTTGTGGTGGCATTGAGCTTTCTGTAGTCAATACAAATTCTGTGGCCTGTAACTGTCCTCTGGGGCACCAACTCGTTCTCAGCATTCTTCACAACAGTTGATACGCTCTGAGCAAGCACATAATTTAACCCTGAAAATATCGTTAGTAGTATAAGCAAATAGGGATCGTTCTATTCCGGGGATTGAGGGTACACCTGTCATTTTCAAACAATTAAACAATTAAAATTAAAACAAAGTATAATATTCACAAAGATATTCACAACTATAAACATTTTACACGAAAAGGGGGGATTATGTTTTTGGTTTTTTGAAAATAAAACTAAGTTAACAAAACAAATAAAACACAAAAACATAAAAACACAAAAGGAATGAGAGAACAAAGATCAAAACCCGAAACTATGATTAAAATCGATTCAAACCCTAATATTGTTCATCTAAGTCATGAGAAAGGAGTTGATCATGTGAAACATTCGAAAGCAAATGAATTCCCATTTTTTACTTTTCAATGCTAATTAACCTAAGCGAAAGCACCTAGATCAATCCTATAAAACATGTAATCAAACCCTAGAAAGCTAGTCAATCATGACATGTTCAACGCATAAAACACATAGAAAGGCTATCAACTCAAATGTACAACTTAGTATTGATAGGAGCATTTTAATGCTACGTTTTAACTGCTATTTCCCTACATTTCCTGCGTTATTTCCTTAATAAAACTCTGTTTAGGAAAGTTTCCATTCTTTGATTGGGAAAGTTCCTAATTGTAGAAAGTTTCCGTTTTGTAGTTTCTATTTTCCATTTTTAGAAAGTTTCCATTTTAGTTTAGGAAAGTTTCCATTTCTTATTTTAGAAAGCTTCTATTTTCAGGTCTTTGGAATAAATAAGCTGAATTGAGTTCATAAATGGAAAGAGAAGCTTCATGAAGATGACATGGCAAGGAAATGACGTGGAAAATCAGAAAATATAATGCCAAGAGGAAATCAAGGAAGAGTTTTTAAAAAGGAAAATATATTTTCCTTGGGGATTAAATTTGCCGTGTAATACATAAGGAAAAACAAGGTGACAACATGGGAATTAAAGATGATTGATTGAGGATTTCAAGGAGAGATTTTCTTGGGAGACTTTTATGGGAAGGAAATATTGTTGGAGGAATAATTTGGTGTGATTGCCAACGTGAAAATCAGAAATAATCAAGGAGATGACGCCAAGAGAGATTCAAGGGAGAAATAAAAGGAAAGAGAAAAAGGTGGAGACCAAGAAAAGCTGAAAACGTGTCTAGGTGCATCCCTAAATTCCCTAAAGGAATATTTGCCGAAATTCATGAAGAAAATCAGAATAATTCCAAGGAAATTCGGCAATTAAATATTAGGGAGGTATTTTAGAGAATTTTGATTGGTTGGAACACATCACACGGATTACTTGGCATTCTATGATTGGTTGGACTACATCACAAAGCTTACTTGGCGAATTCTCATTGGTGGAAGCTATGTGGAAATTTCTGATTGCTTTGTGAACCCTAGCCGTGCTCCTATATATACCCACCTCTTTGACGTTGAAAAGGGTTCCACATCCCTTAGAAAAATTCAGAAAAATTATATTGTTGCCGTGAGCTTCTTCCATTTTCTCTCCATCCTCTAAAGCAAGCCACGGAGTTCAAGCAAGGCCGAAGGGAGAAGAAGGAGCCGTGACTATTCCTCCACCATCCACCATTGAAGACTTGCTTTCAAGCTTCAAGGATCACAACGAAAATCATTCATCCTCATCTTCCATCCACGGTGTAATTCGACCTCTACTTTGTAACCTTTGTTTGAATTTCGTTGGTTTGTTTTAGTTGACATTCATGATTGAACAAAGTTATTAATTTCTGGAATTTTATATGATTGAATGAAATTTTCAGATTCATATTATTGTTCTTCGAGAGTTGCTTATGTGGGTTTGTTTAATTAAATTTGCGTTATAGATAACTTTTGTATTTTAATCTTATGTGGTTGCAAACACTTAGGGTTTCGATATAATTGGTGCTAGGTTTAAGAACATGAAATCGTTTTTTCGTTTTGTGTAAACTTGAATCAAAGTAGTAAAGGTTTTGTACAAAGATCGAATTTAATTAAAGAGAATTGCAATTAGGTGGACTTTTCCATACTAAGTTGTACACTTGAGTTGATAGCCTTTCTCTATGTGTAATGCGTTAAACATGACATGATTGACTAGCTTTCTAGGGTTTGATTGCATGTTTGATAGGATTAATCTAGGTGCTTTCGCTTAGGTTAATTAGCATTGATAAGTAAAAAATGGGAATTCATTTGCTTTCGAATGTTTCACATGATCAACTCCTTTCTCATGACTTAGATGAACAATATTAGGGTTTGAATCAATTTTAATCATAAGTTTCGGTTTTGATCTTTGTTCTCTCATTCCATTCGTATTTTTATGTTTTTGCATTTTAATTGTTTTGTTAACCTAGTTTTATTTTCGAAAAACCAAAAACAAAATCCCCCCTTTTCGTGTAAAATGTTTATAGTTGTGAATATATTTGTGAATATTATACTTTGTTTTAATTTTAATTGTTTAATTGTTTGACAATGACAGGTGTACCCTCAATCCCCGGAATAGAACGATCCCTATTTGCTTATACTACTAACGATATTTCAGGGTTAAATTATGCGCTTGCAAAAAGCGCATCAATTTTTGGCGCCGTTGCCGGGGATTGAAAAATCATTTGTCATATTGTGAATATATGTTGTTTTGTTTATATTGTGATCGTAAAAAAAAAAAAAAAATTTACTTGTTAATTGTTTGTAATTCTCGAAATTAGTTAATTAATTACTTAGGTTGTTTTTTATATTGTTGAACACGAGTTTAATTGTGAGTTGTAAATTAAAGAAGGAATAGGTGAAGTCGTGTTTATTAATATTGGCCTAAACCCCTTATTGGTACCTAATTCAGGTCCCTTAAGGTTGAGGGCGGCCTTTATTAACATTCATTGAACTGTCTTCACACTTAGGACCTTTTACATCCTAGTAAGAATATCCTATGTGAGATGGTGTCTAGGAAGGGGACAACGTTCATAACGGGTTCTGGATCCAGAAGTGCTTACAAATGGGCGTAAACCTCAATGAGGGAGTAGCCTATGCCAAAATGGATCCTACCTCTTGTGTTCGCCCTCCCCTACCTGGCCATCTCAGTAAGGTTGCCCAACGGATGTAGGAGGGACTTTGTGTCTAGGCGACTATACTTGGGCCGCACGTCCACTTGATTTACCGCTTGGAATTAGATTTGATATCAATAATATTTATGACAAAAGAAAATGTAACAAAATGTTGTGATGCACTAAGGTAAAAAAAAAAAACATTTGTGTAAATATTTTTCATGTTTTTTTTTTTACTCACTTGTGTACCTAACTTGTGTCTTGTGTACAATGTACTTGTTAATTGTTTGTAGTTTGTAATTCATAGTTAAACTTGTTTGTATATTTTGTATTTCTTAGTTAATTATAGTCACTAACTTTATTTAATGGAGGTACCGTCTGGCTGAAAGACGTTAAATTCAAGCGCTGCTTGGGAGGCAACCCAATTCAGAAGTAGCTGTGAATGAGTCTACCTACACAGATTTGCTTTCTCTTTCCCTATTTCTTTTTATTTTTCAATTTTTTCTCTTTTGTTTTTATTTTAGGATTTGTTTTCATAAATGCCTTCTATCTATGCTTACTTGTTTCATTGCATGCTTATGATTGATTACATTGAGGACAATGCAATATTTAAGTGTGGGGGAAGGGATTTATACTTTTATCTTGAGTCATATATATTGAAAAATACAAAAAAATTGAAAAATGTCAAAAATTAAAAAATTTAGTTGCTTTTGTTTTTGTTTTGAGTCTTAGGATGCCCCTTCAACTGTCTAGGATGATTCTATATCTCTGAAATTATGGCTAAAAGAGGATCACAACATTGAGATGATTTTAACATGGTATTCTTTGGTTAATTGAGATATATGAAAAATGTATGCATGTGTAGTGGATATGGATCTCGTGACCTTGGTACAGAATATGAGCATGTTAAGATAAGTTTTGATTCATAAAGCCCATGTGAGATATTTGAGTCATGTTCCTTTTTCTTGGAGTGAAAATGAAAAAAAAATATATATATATATATATATATATATATTCTTATTTTCTTGGCGATGTTTTGATGATCTCATTATTCTTCCATCTTGATTGACTGCTTGCCATAGATTAAGTTTAATGGACTAGAGAATGCTAGAATTCGCTCTTGTGCTTGTTGAGACGTGATATCAATACATGGCCCTGATTCTGGAAAGGATAGAGGCACCTTAGGAATTACCACCATTGCCAAATAAACTTGTGTCCCCATTTGTGCCCGTCGTGGGACCCCCTAGATAAGCCCCTTTGAGCCTACATTAAGCCTTTTCGTTCATCACCCTTAAAATCCTTAACCATGAAGCTTAGTATAGTTACAACCTTACCCTTTGTTCTAAGAACTTAGTGGAGCTATCTTTTGAGACATACTACATGGGTTTGGTGCTAAGGATGAAAATTGAGAAGAGGTGAAAGTTCAAGTGTGGGGGTAGACTTGTCCATAAAGAAAAAAATTTGAGAAAACCGGAAAAAAGAATGAAAAGAAAAGAAAAATGTGTACGGCTAAAAAGAAAGAAAAAGAATGAAAAAGAAATATTTATGGATGTTAGTCCCCCATACTTAGTGATTTTGGAGTTTGTTTTGAATTGAAGGCCCACTACAGAAAAATTTGGCCTTTGTCCATTTCACTAGAGTTCAAGGGAAGTTTACATTGAAGATTGGGCCCAACATGAAGACATTTGTCCCTTTTATGTTACCTCTATGGGGGAGTGACGTTTTTGCAATGCCTTGGTGGAATATTTTGAGGTCTCTACATTTACATGTGCTCTGCTAGGTTTTTAGGATACTTTGATAAATCCTTACCTTTCGTTTCTTTAAACCTTGAGCCTTAGCCCCATTACAACCTTTGAGAAGACCTTCTTGATCCTTAAGATGGGACAGCCCTTGATGTGGAGATGAGTTACAAGAGTTGGTATCCTATGGCAGTCCATTCGTGCAAGTAGTTGGTATCCTTCATGAGATCTTTTGAAAAAATTATATTCACAAAGTGCTTTTCGTTTCTTATATATGTGAGCTATTTGAATGCCTTAAAATATGTTCTCTCACATATACTTGAGTGATTATAAGCTTTTAAGCATTGCCATGATCTGAGAGAAGAAAGAGGGATATACTTTGTGAGATTTGAATCATACTTGTCTGAAGCATGCTAAGCTTAACCCCATTGTTACAACCAAGTCCTACTTGTGTATGTACGGATTATATGTCTTAATTAACTCTTGAATGCTTAAACATTGATTCTTGGTTGAGTGCTAATCTTGATGTTGTGAAAGTAAGAGATTGCTGAGACAAAAAGTTGAAGGGAAATAGAGTCATTGTTTGTGTAGAGTCTTTAAATTTTCGTTGAGTCTTAGTTGAGTCTTTGTGTGATTTTGCTAAGGGACTAGCAAAAGCTAAGTGTGGGGGAATTTGATAGGAGCATTTTAATGCTACGTTTTAACTGCTATTTCCCTACATTTCCTGCGTTATTTCCTTAATAAAACTCTGTTTAGGAAAGTTTCCATTCTTTGATTGGGAAAGTTCCTAATTGTAGAAAGTTTCCGTTTTGTAGTTTCTATTTTCCATTTTTAGAAAGTTTCCATTTTAGTTTAGGAAAGTTTCCATTTCTTATTTTAGAAAGCTTCTATTTTCAGGTCTTTGGAATAAATAAGCTGAATTGAGTTCATAAATGGAAAGAGAAGCTTCATGAAGATGACATGGCAAGGAAATGACGTGGAAAATCAGAAAATATAATGCCAAGAGGAAATCAAGGAAGAGTTTTTAAAAAGGAAAATATATTTTCCTTGGGGATTAAATTTGCCGTGTAATACATAAGGAAAAACAAGGTGACAACATGGGAATTAAAGATGATTGATTGAGGATTTCAAGGAGAGATTTTCTTGGGAGACTTTTATGGGAAGGAAATATTGTTGGAGGAATAATTTGGTGTGATTGCCAACGTGAAAATCAGAAATAATCAAGGAGATGACGCCAAGAGAGATTCAAGGGAGAAATAAAAGGAAAGAGAAAAAGGTGGAGACCAAGAAAAGCTGAAAACGTGTCTAGGTGCATCCCTAAATTCCCTAAAGGAATATTTGCCGAAATTCATGAAGAAAATCAGAATAATTCCAAGGAAATTCGGCAATTAAATATTAGGGAGGTATTTTAGAGAATTTTGATTGGTTGGAACACATCACACGGATTACTTGGCATTCTATGATTGGTTGGACTACATCACAAAGCTTACTTGGCGAATTCTCATTGGTGGAAGCTATGTGGAAATTTCTGATTGCTTTGTGAACCCTAGCCGTGCTCCTATATATACCCACCTCTTTGACGTTGAAAAGGGTTCCACATCCCTTAGAAAAATTCAGAAAAATTATATTGTTGCCGTGAGCTTCTTCCATTTTCTCTCCATCCTCTAAAGCAAGCCACGGAGTTCAAGCAAGGCCGAAGGGAGAAGAAGGAGCCGTGACTATTCCTCCACCATCCACCATTGAAGACTTGCTTTCAAGCTTCAAGGATCACAACGAAAATCATTCATCCTCATCTTCCATCCACGGTGTAATTCGACCTCTACTTTGTAACCTTTGTTTGAATTTCGTTGGTTTGTTTTAGTTGACATTCATGATTGAACAAAGTTATTAATTTCTGGAATTTTATATGATTGAATGAAATTTTCAGATTCATATTATTGTTCTTCGAGAGTTGCTTATGTGGGTTTGTTTAATTAAATTTGCGTTATAGATAACTTTTGTATTTTAATCTTATGTGGTTGCAAACACTTAGGGTTTCGATATAATTGGTGCTAGGTTTAAGAACATGAAATCGTTTTTTCGTTTTGTGTAAACTTGAATCAAAGTAGTAAAGGTTTTGTACAAAGATCGAATTTAATTAAAGAGAATTGCAATTAGGTGGACTTTTCCATACTAAGTTGTACACTTGAGTTGATAGCCTTTCTCTATGTGTAATGCGTTAAACATGACATGATTGACTAGCTTTCTAGGGTTTGATTGCATGTTTGATAGGATTAATCTAGGTGCTTTCGCTTAGGTTAATTAGCATTGAAAAGTAAAAAATGGGAATTCATTTGCTTTCGAATGTTTCACATGATCAACTCCTTTCTCATGACTTAGATGAACAATATTAGGGTTTGAATCAATTTTAATCATAAGTTTCGGTTTTGATCTTTGTTCTCTCATTCCATTCGTATTTTTATGTTTTTGCATTTTAATTGTTTTGTTAACCTAGTTTTATTTTCGAAAAACCAAAAACAAAATCCCCCCTTTTCGTGTAAAATGTTTATAGTTGTGAATATATTTGTGAATATTATACTTTGTTTTAATTTTAATTGTTTAATTGTTTGACAATGACAGGTGTACCCTCAATCCCCAGAATAGAACGATCCCTATTTGCTTATACTACTAACGATATTTCAGGGTTAAATTATGCGCTTGCAAAAAGCGCATCAAGTATGGAAAAGTCCACCTAATTGCAATCCTCGTTAATTAAATTCGATCTTTGTACAAAACCTTTACTACTTTGATTCAAGTTTACACAAAACAAAAACTTGATTTTATGTTCTTAAACCTAGCAACATTCATATCAAAACCCTAAGTGTTTCGAACCACATAAGATTAAAATACAAAAGATATCTATAACGCAAATTTAATTAAACAAACTCACATAAGCAACTTTCGAAGAACAATAATATGAATCTGAAAATTTCATTCAATCATATAAAATTCCAGAAATTAATATTCATTCAAACATATATGTCAACTAGAACAAAACCAATGAAATACAAAGCAAAGGTTACAAAGTAGAGGTTGAATTACACCGTGGATGGAAGATGATGATGGATGAATAACGATGAATCCTTTGAACTTGAAAGCAAGCTTCAAAGGTGGATGGTGGAGGAATAAGTCACGGCTTCTTCTTCTCTTCTTTGGCCTTGCTTGAACTTCGTGGCTTGCCCTAGAGGATGGAGAAACTCACGGCTAAGCTAAGAAGATTTTCTGATTTTTTTCTAAAGTGTAAATTGTATGGAGAGGAGCCCTTGACGTTGAGAAAGGGGGAGTATATATAGGAGCACGGCATCCTTGCTCTCCAAGCCGTGTGCTTCCGCAATATTCTCACGGCAACAATGTGATAACTCCACATAATTTCCTCCAATGCTTGCTTGCCACATAAGCCCTATGAGGTGGTTCAACCAATCACAAAATTCTCTTTTAATTCCCTAGAAATCTTGCCGAAATACCTTGAGATAATTTCTGATTTTTCTAGTTTAAATTCGGCCAAACTTCCTGATAGGAGCATTTTAATGCGACGTTTTACTTGTTTTTCCCTACATTTCTTGAGTTATTTCCTTTTCCCTACATTTCTTGCGTTATTTCCTTATTAAAACCCTGTTTAGGAAAGTTTCCATTCTTTGATTGGGAAAGTTCCTATTTGTAGAAAGTTTCTATTTTTGTAGTTTCTATTTATCTTTTTTAGTAAGTTTCCATTTTCGGTAGTTTCTATTTTTCATTTTTTAGAAAGTTTCCCATTTTCAGTTTAGGAAAGTTGCCAATTTTCATTTTAGGAAAGTTTCTATTTTTCTTATTAGTTTCTATTTTCAGGACCTCCGAGCTAAAAAGTGGAAATGAACTCACGAATGGAAAGAGGAGCTTGCGAACATCAAGGGAAGCAAAAATGAGGAACAATGGACCACAGAAATGAGCAGAAATGAAGAAAAGAAGTTCTCCTACTTCAACCAGGAAACCCTACGAAAAGGAGGAAAGCTTACCAATGAAGTTTCCAACGTTACTATGAAAAAGAAATGGAAAAATAAAGTGTTATGGCGTTGGGAAGATGACAAGGCTTGAAGTTGAAGCAACAAGGCCCAAGAACTCTCAAGTATGAAGTGGATTTTCGGCAAATGGATCAAAGGCCCACCAGAGCCGATGGAATTAGGGTTGTGACGCAAGAGTAAACCCTAGAGATGTTGTTGCCGTGAAATCCTAAGAGAGAAACAAGGAAGTGGCGTGAAAATCAGAAATTATCAAAGAGAATTTCGGTTGAGATTTTCTAGGGTAATTGTTATGGAAGGAAAATACACTTGGAGATTATCTTGGGGATTTGCCGTCCAAAGCTATGAGATAAAGGAGGAATAACGTGAAAACCCTAGCAAAGATGACGCCAAGAGAGATTCAAGGGAGAAATAAAAGGAAAGAGAAAAAGGTGGAGACCAAGAAAAGCTCAAAAGAAGTCTAGATACATTCCTATATTCCCTAAAGAGTTTTGGCCGAATTTAAAGTATAAAATCAGAATATATCCATGTTATTTCGGCCAAGATTATTAGGGAATTAAATGGAATTTTGTGATTGGTTGGACCACCTCATAGGGCTTATTTGGCAAGATATTATTGGAGGAAATTATGTGGAATTTTCAGATTAATTCCATGAGGTTCACACGGCTTGGTGACCAAGCATGCCGTTCCCTATATATACTCACCTCCTCTAGACGTCAAGTTCCCCCCCCCCCCCCCCCCCCCCCCCTTCTTTACGTTCTACAACTTAGAAAAATCAGAAAATCTTCTTAGCATAGCCGCAAGCTACTCCATCCTCTAGTCATCTCCACGAGTTCAAGCAAGGCCAAGGGAGAAGAAGCATAGCCGTGAGCATCCATCATCCATCTCCAACCTTGAAGCTTGCTTTGGAGTTTCAAGAGACCACAACGTTTATCATCCATCTCATCTTCATCCACGGTGTAATCCGATTCTCCTTTGTAACCTTTGCTTTGAATTTCGTTGGTTATGAACTAGTTGACATATATGTTTGAACAAATTATTAATTCTGAAATTTTATGATTAATTGAGGAATTTTCAGATTCTTTTATTGTGATTCAAAGTTGCTTATGTGTGATTGTTTGATTAAATTTGTTTAATTGATAACTCTTGTATGTTAATTCTAAATGGTTCGAAACTTTTAGGGTTTATGTATGAGTGGTGCTACGAATTTAAGAACATGAATTGATAGGAGCATAAAGTGCGACGATATTATTGAGTATATGCCCCATTTTAGCCTTGTTTCTCCCTTAAGTTTCGTGTTTTGAGTCATCGAGTCAGTTTAAGAGTCTTGTACAGTGTTTGGCGTAAAATAGGCGCAAAATGCGAAATTTATGAAAAAAATCCTAACGGGATCAAGATTCCTTACAGTCGACGTTTTTGCGGTCTTTACATTTTAATTCCCTTTATTTTCTCTAAAAAAAAATCTGATATTCTCCACCTTTTTGTAGGAAATTTAAGACGTTTGACCAAGCAATGAAGAAGGGGAATAAAGGAGAAAGATGTTTCAACTGGAAAATAAATAAAGGAGAAAGACGTTTCAGCTGTTAAAAGACCCCATTATGAGATAAATTAAGGCCATAAAGGAGACGTTTTCAGTTGGAAAATTAAAGGAATTATGATGCAATCCCATCCGTCCAATGATGAAGGGTATGATCGACAAAAGCCAACCAATGCTCCCCTATAAATAGGCAACGTCCATAACAGAATTTTCATCACTTCCTAGCCAAGATCACTTCCTGGCCAAAAACTTTTCCGAGACTCTGCCCAATTCACTCCTCAAATCTCCAACACTTACAAGACCGTGACCACCATCCATCCATCATTCTACAAAGTTCTTAGGCGCTGAGTCAAGGACGCTCCACCACCATTGCAGAGACAAGTTCATCACCTTGTTGCTAAGTCGCTGAGGAAAGCTTCAAAGTGTAACTATGACTCTACTTATAATTTTTGTTTCGGTTTTGTGTGTTTCAATTTTCGAGTTGTGTAATTGGAGACATGAAATTTTCAGAATATTTTTATTAATATTTTTGAGATTTTCAGTTTATTATTGAGTTAATTTCGAGAATTCTTTTATGATGCATGTTACAATCTTGTGCCCTTTTACGTGTTTAGGTAATTTTCAGAGTTAAGTTAATAAGTTTGCATACTAGAATCACGCTGAGTATTCTTGTGTGTTTGCTTAATTTGCCAAGGGTAATTGTTATTTGTTAAGGCGCTGAGTTAAACAAGTAGCAATTAGTTCTAAAAAGTGGTAAAAATCATGCTTTAATGATTAAACGATTCTGGAAATTACGTGTTAAATTCTATGTGTAATGGTTAATTTGCACGTGTGAGTTGATTCGAGGGTTAGATAATACTACTAGTTAAGAGAATTACGCTGAGTGTTTTCAAAAACTAGTAGTGTTAGGCTTGGTAAGGACTTTTCCGATCCAAGCCTACATTAGAACGAATTAGATAAATGGATTGATCCGCTGAGGCTTTTCATTTGGGCTCTTATCTAGGCATTTAAGATGGGCACAGTTTTGTACCATGTTGAAATAAATTTCTGAGTGGTATTGGTCTAGGTTAGGGAAGTCGATAATTGTATATAGGTTTATTTCTTTCGTTTTTTTTTATTTTAAGTAGATTAGGAACCAAATCTCAAAACCCCCATTTTATTCTTTTATTTGTTAATTGACCTTTTTGTGTAGGTGTACCCTACAATCCCCGGACTGAACGATCCCTGTTTATCCTATACTGACAACTACATTTTTGCAGGGTTAAATTGTGAGGCTATTTTAGACGCATCATGAATCAACTTTTTGGTTTTGTGTACTTAAATCGAAAAGTAGTAAAGGTTTTGTGCAAAAATCGGATTTAATCAAAGAAAATTGCAATTAGGTGGACTTTTTCATACTAAGTTGCACACTTGAGTTGATAGCCTTTCTAGGTGCGTATTGCGTTGAACATGTGATGATTGACTAGTTTTCTAGGGCTTGAATGCATGTTTGATAGGATTAGTCTTTGTGCTTTCACTTAGATTAATTAGCATTGAAAAGTAAAATATGGGAATTGTTTGCTTTCTAACGATTTACATGATCAACTCCTTTTGCATGACTTTGATGAACAATGTTAGAACTTGAATCGATTTTAATCATAGTTTTGGTTTTAATCTTTGTTCTCTCATTCCATTCGTATTTTTATGTTTTTGCATTTTAATTATTTTCTTAACTTAGTTTATTTTTTGAAAATCAAAATAAAAAATAACCCCCCTTTTTTGTAAATAGTGTATATATGTGTGAATATTATACTTTGTTTTAATTTTAATTGTTTAATTGTTTGAAAATGACAGGTGTACCCTCAATCCCCGGAATAGAACGATCCCTATTTGCTTATACTACTAACGATCTTTTCAGGGTTAAATTATGCGCTTGCTTTAAGCGTATCAATTTTTGGCGCCGCTGCCGGGGATTGAAAAATCATTTGTCACTGTGTGAATAATATGTTTTGTTTATATTGTGACCGAAAAAAAAAAAAAAAAATTACTTGTTAATTATTTTGTAATTGTCGAAAATTAGTAGATTAATTACTTAGGTTGTTATTTTTATTGTTGAACACGAGTTTAATTGTGAGTTGTAAATTAAAGAAGGAATAGGTGAAGTCGTGTTTATTAATATTGGCCTAAACCCCTCATTGGTACCTAGTTCAGGTCCCTTATGGTTGAGGGCGGCCTTTATTAACATTCATTGAACTGTCTTCACACTTAGGACCTTTTATATCCAAGTAAGTATAGCCTATGTGAGATGGTGTCTAGGAAGGGGACAACGTTCATAACGGGTTCTGGATTCAGAAGTGCTTACAAATGGGCGTAAACCTCAATGAGGGAGTAGCCTATGCCAAAATGGATCCTACCTCTTGTGTTCGCCCTCCCCTACCTGGCCATTTCAGTAAGGTTGCCCAAAGGATGTAGGAGGGACTTAGTGTCTAGACGATTATACTTGGGCCGCACGTCCACTTGATTTACCGCTTGGAATTAAATTTGATATCAATAATATTTATGACAAACGAAAATGTAAGAAATTGTTGTGACACTTAAGGTATATTGGATTAAACATAATCTCGGAAAGGAAGCTGTTACAGCCCATTGCACTCTGAGATTCCCTGTTCCCGTACCTAAGTGTTGAAAATAATTGTAAATTAAAAGAAGAAAAAGAAGAAAAGAAAACGAAGAAAAAAAAAAAAAAAAAAAAAAAAGTTAATTAGATGTGAATAGTGACGTTTTGTACTTTGTGTGAAAGTTTTGTGTGTTTTGTGTCTAATTTTACTTGCAAAGAAATAAAATTAAAGATAATAAAAATGGAGTTATAAATTTTGTTAATTATTTAATTGTTGTGAGTGTGTAAAATCGTATGAGTAGACAAGGGCCCTTTTGTTAATATTGGCCTTAACCCTTCATTCGTACCTTTCTAAGGTCTTATGAGGTTGAGGGCGGCCTTTATTAACACTTGGAGAACAGTTTAACACATGAGTAATTTCCAAGCTGAGTAAGGGGCATTACAGATGGTGTCTTAGGTTGAGACCCTGGGTGATGGGTTCAAATTGGATCTCAGAGATACTACAGACTGTGCGTAAACCACAATGTGGAAGTAGCCAATAGGGGCGTAAACCTCAATGAGGGAGTAGCCTCCGTAGTATCACCAAAATGAGTCCTCCCTCTCACTTACCTCTTAATCTGGCTATCTGGCCTTCTGAAACAAAGGAAAGTGACTTATGTCTAAGCGACTATCCCTATATCGTAGCTCACCAATAGTAGTGGTTTCTATTGGGCTCGACTTACAACTTGGAATCAATTAAGTTATTAACTTTGTTTATGACATTTCCATGACAAAAATAAAATACTTGTACATAACTTTCAATTGTAAATTGGTCTATTTTCTTACTTCTCTTACTTGTACAAAATTTGGAAGTCTCTTTTGTTGCATTGTGAATAGTGACGTTTTTGTATAAAATATTAATTTGTATTTCTTGTATTTTGTAATTTACTAACTTGTGTACTTCTTAATGTTGTTCAGGATATCCATGAATGACCGAGTCTTCTAAAATCCCTAGTGTACGAGAGATTGAAGAAAGACTTGCTCGTTTGAAGAATCCTCCACAACTTGAGTACAGAAGACCTTCCTCTTTGTCATTCAAAAATTACAAATTTAACGAGCAAGGGAAGAGGATCTATTCTTCTGAGGAGTCCACATCACCTACACCTACTCCATCTCCTCCTTCACGTTCACCTTCACCTGTGATTTCATCTAACTCTACACCACCACCTTCACCACCACCTGAAGAAGTTCACGAAGAGAGAATGGCATCCATTAGGGAACTATCCACAGCAACAGTTGAGGGAGGACCCCCTACAGGCATTCTGTACCCTGCCCCTGCTGCAGGAAGAAATGCAGAGTTTGAGCTGAAGAGTGGACTATTGCACCAACTCCCTATGTTCCATGGGCTTCCTATGGAGGACGCCAACAAGCATCTTAGAGCATTTCAGGTTGTGTGTTCTAACATGCAACCACAGGGAGCAGATGAGAACATTCTGAAGATGAAGGCATTTCCATTCTCCTTAGCTGACAGAGCCAAAGATTGGCTATATGAGATTCCTGCTGGACGTATCACCTCTTGGGAAACAATGAGGAAGGCCTTCTTGGAAAAATACTTTCCAGCTTCAAAGGTCATCACACTCAGGAAGAAGCTCAGTGGAATTGAACAAGCTCCAGATGAGTCCTATTCCGCCTATTTTGAGAGGTTCAATTCCCTACTTGCCCAATGTCCTCAACATCAGATGAAGGATGAGACCCTACTGACATGCTTTTATGAGGGACTCTTACCCTTAGAGAGGCAAATGCTTGATGCTGCAGCTGGAGGAGCTTTTGTGGACAAGTCACCTGCAGCTGGAAAGGAACTTATTGAAAATCGTGCCCTAAACACTCAACAGTATGAGGGTGTGAGACAGACCACTCGTAGGGTCAATGAGGTGAGCACTAGTCCTGCCATTGCGGATCAATTGAGCAAACTCACCCTTCTTGTGAACAAGGTAGCGACTATTCAAGGCCAAGGAGGACCTTCTGCTTGTGGGGTATGCTTTACCCAAGGACATCCTACGGATCAATGTCCTCAACTAAGTGAGAGTGGTGGTTGGGAGTCTGTGAATGCCATAGGAGGCTATCAAGGGAACCAAGGGGGTCCCCAACGTCCAAGGTATGATCCATATTCGAATACCTATAACCCTGGATGGAGGGATCACCCCAACTTCAAGTGGACCAACAATGAGAATGTTCAGAATCCTCTTGGTGGGAGTTTCCAACGTCCTCAAGGACCTTCATTTCAAGGACCTTCTTTTCAAAGGCCTTACATGCCTCCTCAACACAACTCAGGGAATTCAAACTCCTACTATGATAAGACTATTGAGGCATTGACTAATTCTACTCAGGCATTGACTAGTGCCACACAGACTTTGATGCAAGGACAACAGACCCACACCAAGGACATTGCTGAACTCAAAACGCAGATGGGACAAGTGGTGGACTTCATGACCAAGTTTCATGAAACTGGTAGGCTTCCGAGCAACACAATTCCAAACCCAAAAGGAGGCTCTGAAGGCCCACCCAACTGAGGACGAGAGGAAACCAAGTCTAGGCTGAAAGACTATAAACATTAAGCGCTGCTTGGGAGGCAACCCAATTCAGAAGTAGCTGTGGAGGAGCCTTCAACGCAGATTTGCTCTTTTTCCTCCCTACTTCTTTATTTTATGCTTTTTGTTTGTCTTTGAACTTTATTTTCGTAAATTCCATCTCTATATGCTTAAGTGTTTCATTGCATGCTTATAATTGATTACATTGAGGACAATGCAATATTTAAGTGTGGGGGAAGGGATTTACATTTTTGTTTTGAGTCATATATATTGAAAAATACAAAAAAAAAATCGAAAAATGTCATAAAAATAAAAATTTCGTTGCTTTTGTTTTTGTTTTGAGTCTTAGGATGCCCTTTCAACTGTCTAGGATGATTCTATATCTCTGAAATCATGACTAAAAGAGGATCACAAAATTGAGATGACTTAAAATGGTATTCTTTGGTTAATTGAGATATATGAAAAATATGTGCCTTGTAGTGGATATGGATTTCGAAACTTTGGTACAGAATATGAGCATGTTAAGATGAGTTTGATTCATATAAACCCATGTGAGATAATTGTGCCATGTCCCTTTTTCTTGGAGTGAATGAAATATATATTCTTAATTTCTTGGCGATGTTTTGATGATCTCATTATTCTTTCATCTTGATTGACTACTTGCCATAGATTAAGTTTGATGGACTAGAGAATGCTAGAATTCGCTCTTGTGCTTGTTGAGACGTGATATCAATATATGGCCCTGATTCTGGAAGGGATAGAGGCACCCTAGGAACTACCACCATTGCCAAATGAACCTGTGTCCCTAATTGTGCCCGTCGTGGGACTCCCCTAGATAAACCCCTTTGAGCCTACGTTAAGCCTTTTCTTTCATCACCCTTAAAATCTTTAACCTAAGCCTTAGTATAGCTATAACCCTACCCTTTGTCCTAAGGACTTAGTGGAGCTAAATTGAGACTTTACTTGAAGAATTTTGACGTCAATTTTGAAGAATAAGAAGAGGTGAAGGTTCAAGTGTGGGGGTAAACTTGTCCATGAATGAAAAATGTATGAAAAAGCCGAGAAAAAGAAAAAGGAAAAAATGAAAATATGTAAACGGCTAAGAAAAAGAAAAGAGAATATGTTTATGGACTTTAGTACCTCATACTTAGTGATCTCGGAGTTTGCTTTGAATTGAAGGCCCACTACAGAAAAATTTGGCCTTTGTCCATTTCACTAGATTCAAGGGAAGTTTACAATGAAGATTGGGCCCAACATGAAGACATTAGGCCCCTTTATAACACCCCCATGGGATTGTGACGTTTTTGCATACTTGGTGGATTTCTAGAGGACTCTCTACATTTACATAAGCTCTACTAGGTTTTTAGGACACTTTGTTAAATTCCTTACCCTTCGTTTCTTTAAACCTTGAGCCATGGCCCCATTACAACCCTTGAGAAGACCTTCTTGATCCTTAAGATGGGACAGCCCTTGATGTGGAGATGAGTTGCAAGAGTTGAACCTATGGCTTGGGTCCATCTGTGCAAGTAGTTGATATCCTTCATGAGATCTTTAAAGAAAATTATACTTGTGCTTTCGTTTCTTGCATTATGTGATATACTTGCTATCTTTCACATATACTTGAGTGTATAAGCTTTTAAGCATTACCATGATCTGAGAGAAGAAAGAGTGGATATACCTTGTGAGGAATTGAATCAAACTTGTTTGAAGCATGCTTAACAGAAACCATCACCATTGTTCCAACCAAGTCCTACTTGTGTATATGTGAATTATGTGTTTTAATTAACTCTCGAATGCCTAAACATTTATTCTTGGTAAAGTGCTAATCTTGGTGTTGTGAAAGTAAGAGATTGCTGAGACAAATAGTTGAAGGGCAATAGAGTTTTTGTTTGTTTGAGTCTTTAATTTTCGTTGAGTCTTAGTGTGTGTCTTTGTTTGATTTTGCTAAGGGACTAGCAAAAGCTAAGTGTGGGGGAATTTGATAGGAGCATTTTAATGCGACGTTTTAACTGCATTTCCTTACATTTCTTGCGTCATTTCCTTAGTAAAACTCTGTTTAGGAAAGTTTCCATTCTTTGATTGGGAAAGTTCCTATTTGTAGAAAGTTTCTATTTTTGTAGTTTCTATTTATCATTTTTAGTAAGTTTCCATTTTCAGTAGTTTCTATTTTTCATTTTTAGAAAGTTTCCCATTTTCAGTTTTGGTAAGTTTCTATTTTTCGAATTAGGAAAGTTTCTATTTCTCATACTAGTTTCTATTTTCAGGACCTCCGAGTTCAAAAGTGGAAATGAACACACAAATGGAAGGAGGAGCTTGCGATCACCAAGGGGAACAAAAATGAAGAACATTGGACCACACATTTGAGCAGAAATGAAGAAACAAGCTTTCCTAGTGCAACCAGGAAACCATGCGAACTGGAGGAGAGCTTACCAATGAAGTTTCCAACGCAACTATGAAAAGAAATGAAAGAAATGAAGTGTTTTGCGTTGGAAAATATGAAGACTTGAAGATGAAGCAACGTGGCCCAAGAACTCTCAAGAATTAAGTGGATTTTCGGCAAAATGGACCAAGGCCCATCTAAGCCCATGACATTAGGGTTTGAGACGCAAAACCCTAACCCTAGAGATGTTTTGCCGTGAAAACCAAAGAGAGAAACAAGGAGATGGCGTGAGAATCAAGAAGAACCTAGAAGATTTCGGTTGAGATTTTCTAGGGCTATTTTTATGGAAAGAGATTTACTTGGAGACAAACCCTAGAAGATTGCCGTCCAAGTCAAGAGAAACCCTAGAGAAGTTGCCGTCCAAAATGAAGAGAGAAACTAGGGTTTTGCCGTGGGAAAAATCAGAAAATAAAAAGAGATTTCGATGGAGATTTTTGAGGGAGAAATAAAAGGAAAGAGAAGATGTGTTGAACACAAAAAGCTCCCAAAAGGTGACTAGATTCATTCCTAGAATCTCTAAAGGAGTTTTGGCCGAAATACAAGAGATAAAATCAGATTATTGTCATGGTATTTCGGCAAGAAAATCAAGGGAAATATTCTAGGAAATTATGTGATTGGTTGAGACACATCATAGGGCTTACTTGGCAAGATTTCATTGGAGGGAATTATGTGGAGTTAACAAGAATTGCCGTGAGTTTCTCTAGGGTTTTACACGGCCTTGGAGACCAAGAAGCCGTCCCCTATATATTCCTCTCTTCTCTCAACGTCAAGGGTTCCCACTTTTGCGTTTTACAACTTTAGAAAAAAATCAGAAAACTCTCTCTAGCCTAGCCGTGTTCTTCTCCATCCTCTAGGGCAACCACGAAGTTCAAGCAAGGCCAAGGAAGAAGAGGACAAGCCGTGCACATCATCCATCACCATCCTTGAAGATTGCTTTCGAAATTCAAGAGACCATTCATCCCATCTTCATCACGGTGTAATCCGATTCTCCTTGTAACCTTTGCTTTGTAATTTTCGTTGGTTATGCCCTAGTTGACACATGTGTTTGAACAATTTTCGAATTCTGAAATTCTATGATTAATTGTTAATTTTCAGATTCATGTTTTGCGATTTATGGTTGCTTATGTGTGAGTGTTTGATTAAATTTGCATGATAGAAATCTTTTGTATGTTAATCTTAAAGGGTTCGAAACTTTTAGGGTTTTTATATAATTGGTGCTACGAATTTAAGAATATGAATCAACTTTTTGGTTTTGTGTTCTTAAATCAATAAGTAGTAAAGGTTTTGTACAAAAACCGAATTTAATCAAAGAAGATTGCAATTAGGTGGACTTTTTCATACTAAGTTGCACATTTGAATTGATAGCCTTTCTAGATGCTTATTGCGTTAAACATGTATGATTGACTAGCTTTCTAGGGCTTGAATGCATGTTTGATAGGATTAGTCTATGTGCTTTCACTTAGATTAATTAGCGTTGAAAGTAAAATATGGGAAATTGTTTGCTTTGAACGTTTCACATGATCAATTCCTCTTGCATGACTATGATGAACAATGATGAACTTGAATCAACTTTAATCATATGTTTCGATTTTGATCTTTGTTCTTGCATTCCATTTGTATTTTTATGTTTTAGCATTTTAATTGTTTTGTTAACTTAGTTTAATTTTCGAAGAAAACCAAAATCAAAAATACCCCCCTTGTTTCGTAAATAGTGTATATGTGTGTGAATATTATACTTTGTTTTAATTTTAATTGTTTAATTGTTTGTCAATGACAGGTGTACCCTCAATCCCCGGAATAGAACGATCCCTATTTACTTTATACTACTAATGACATTTCAGGGTTAAATTATGCGCTTGCTTTGAGCGTATCAAATACCCAACAATATGAGGGGGTAGGACACTCTACTCGTAGGGTGCATGAGATGAGCAAGAATACTGCCATTGAAGACCAACTGAATAAGCTTACTCTCCTCATGAACCAAGTGATAAGTTCCAAGGGACCAAGTGCACCAATAGCTTGTGGGGTATGCTCTATGCAAGGGCATGTTACAGATCAATGCCCTCAACTCAATGAAAATGGAGGATGGGAATCCGCAAATGCTATTGGAGGATATCAAGGAGGACCTCAACGTCCTAGGCATGACCCTTATTCCAATACTTACAACCCAGGATGGAGGGACCATCCCAACTTCAAGTGGACCAACAATGAAAACGTTCAGAATCCTCTTGGTGGGAACTTCCAACGTCCTCAAGGGCCTTCATTCCAAGGATCATCTTTTCAAAGGCCTTACATGCCTCCTCCTCAACAGCACTCAGGGAATTCCAACTCCCATTATGACAAAACGTTGGAGGCCTTGACTAGCTCTACACAAGCCTTGACAAACTCTACTTAGGCTTTGATTCAAGGACAACAGACCCATACTAAGGACATTGCGGACCTCAAGAAGCAGATGGGCCAAGTTGTGGACTTCATGTGCAAGATTCATGAGACTGGGAAGCTCCCTAGTGTCACAATACCTAACCCTAAGGGTAATGTGGAGAATGCATCAGTTGTGACTACAATGGATCAACCTAAAAGAGCCAAGGATGCCCAAGTGAGCATAGAGATTGAGGAAGACCAAGAACCCACCAAGTTGGGTATTGAGAAGGACCCTGCAACGTCCAAAGAAGAAACCAAGGCGTCCTCACCATTAAAGGCAAAACCGGAAATTAAAGGTACTAATTCTAACTTATCAAATTCGGTTATTGTTAACCCTTCTTCTTCTTGCATGCCCTTTCCACGCAGGTTTGCCCAATCTAAGAAGGATGAGAGTGACCAAGCTATCTTGGAAACTTTCAAGAAGGTGCAAGTGAACTTACCCCCTCCTAGAGGCCATCAAGCAAGTCCCTAAGTATGCCAAGTTCCTCAAAGAGCTTTGCACTACTAGGAGAGTAAACCGTGAAAAGGAGGTGGTAAAGGTAAGTGAGAATGTCTCTGCCTTGATTCAGAGGAAAATTCCTCCAAAGTGTAAGGATCCTGGAAGCTTTACTATTCCGTGTACTATTGGTAACTCTAGATTTAAGAATGCCATGCTAGAACTAGGTGCATCTGTTAATGTTATGCCCTATTCTGTTTATGAAACCCTAGGTCTAGGGGAGCTTAAATCTGATAATGTTATAATTCAGTTAGCTGACAGATCCAATGCATACCCTAGAGGTTTGTTGGAAGATGTGCTTGTGCAGGTTAACCATCTTATCTTCCCAGCTGATTTTTATGTGTTGGAAATGGAGGACTCCCCTGTGAGTTCCACTCCATTGCTTTTGGGACGTCCTTTCTTAAGGACAACTAGGACGAAGATTGATGTGTATGTAGGCTCTCTCACAATGGCGTTTGATGGTGACGTTATAGGCTTCAACATTTTTGAAGCCATGAGGTATCCTCTTGATGTAAGTGATTGTTATTCTATTGACATTTTAGATGATCTTGCACAGAAAATGTTTGATGTCATGAATGAGGATACCCTAGCCACGACACTTGCACAAGGAGTAGGGTACACAAAAGGTGGCGTCACTATCTCAGAGGAGGAATTGAAGGACACTTGTGAAGGAAAGATCATTGAAAATGTCTCCTTCCTTGAGGCATCCCCCTATATAGGTAAGTCTACTTCTCCTTTGTCCATTCAGTTATCTGCTAACAAGACTTTACCTTCAGTGGTCCAGGCCCCAGAACTTGAGTTTAAACCTCTTCCAGACCACTTGAAGTATGTCTACTTAGGGGACAAGGAGACCTTACCAGTGATTGTGTCCTCTGCACTTACGACTCCACAAGAAGAGAAGTTGGTGGAAATGCTGAAGCAACACAAGACCGCCATAGGATGGACATTGGCGGACATCAAGGGAATTAGCCCTACAACTTGCGTCCATAGGATACTTCTAGAGGAGGGGTCTAAACCCACTAGAGAGGCTCAACGTCGTCTCAACCCTCCAATGATGGAAGTTGTGAAGAAGGAGGTTATCAAACTCCTTGATTGTGGGGTGATCTACCCCATTTCAGACTCCAAGTGGGTCTCCCCAGTTCAGGTTGTGCCCAAGAAATCTGGGGTAACTGTGGTGAAGAATGCTGAGAACTAACTGGTGCCCCAAAGGACAGTCACAGGCCACAGAGTATGCATTGACTATAGGAAGCTCAACGCAACAACAAGGAAAGATCACTTTCCTCTTCCATTCATTGATCAGATGCTTGAGCGCCTAGCTGGACATGATTATTACTGCTTCTTGGATGGCTACTCAGGCTACAATCAGATTGCCATAGCCAATGAAGATCAAGAGAAGACAACCTTCACTTGCCCCTTTGGGACGTTTGCCTATCGACGTATGCCCTTTGGACTTTGCAACGCTCCAGGTACCTTTCAGAGGTGTATGGTAAGTATCTTTTCAGATTATATTGAGAAAATCATAGAGGTATTCATGGATGACTTTTCAGTTTTTGGAAAGAATTTTGATGATTGTCTTAATAATCTGGAGATAATTTTGAAACGTTGCATGGAAACTAACCTTGTATTAAACTGGGAAAAATGCCATTTTATGGTTAAACAAGGAATAGTTCTAGGACATATTGTCTCTGCTAGGGGAATAGAGGTTGATAAAGCCAAGGTGGATATTGTGCGTTACTTACCCTCTCCCACTTCTGTGAGAGAGATTCGTTCTTTCCTTGGCCATGCAGGTTTTTACAGGAGGTTTATCAAGGACTTCTCCAAGATTTCGAGACCTCTATGCCAACTACTCCAAAAGGATGTGGCGTTTCACTTTGACGAGGAGTGTCAAGAAGCTTTTGACAAGCTTAAGGAGATGTTGACGTCTGCCCCAATCATGTTACCTCCAGATTGGTCCTTGCCCTTTGAGTTGATGTGTGATGCCTCTGACTACGCAGTTGGAGCTGTTTTGGGGCAAAGGAAGGACAAATTATAGGAGCATTTTAATGCGACGTTTTACTTGCTTTTCCCTACATTTCTTGCGTTATTTCCTTATTAAAACCCTGTTTAGGAAAGTTTCCATTCTTTGATTGGGAAAGTTCCTATTTGTAGAAAGTTTCTATTTTTGTAGTTTCTATTTATCATTTTTAGTAAGTTTCCATTTTCGGTAGTTTCTATTTTTCATTTTTAGAAAGTTTCCCATTTTCAGTTTAGGAAAGTTGCCATTTTTCATTTTAGGAAAGTTTCTATTTTTCTTATTAGTTTCTATTTTCAGGACCTCTGAGCTAAAAAGTGGAAATGAACTCACAAATGGAAAGAGGAGCTTGCGAACATTAAGGGGAGCAAAAATGAGGAACAATGAGCCACAGAAATGAGCAGAAATGAAGAAAAGAAGTTCTCCTACCTCAACCAGGAAACCCTGCGAAAAGGAGGAAAACTTACCAATGAAGTTTCCAATGTTACCATGAAAAAGAAATAGAAAAATGAAGTGTTATGACGTTGGAAGGTGACAAGGCTTGAATAAGAAGCAACAAGGCCCAAGAACTCTCAAGAATGAAGTGGATTTTCGGCAAAATGAATCAAGGCCCACAAGAGCCCATGGAATTAGGGTTGTGACGCAAGGATGAAACCCTAGAGATGTTGTTGCCGTGAAATCCTAAGAGAGAAACAAGGAAGTGGCGTGAAAATCAGAAATTATCAAAGAGAATTTCGGTTGAGATTTTCTAGGGTAATTTTTATGGAATGATAAACCCTAGGAGACTCCTTGCCGTCCAAGCCAAGAGGAAAAGAAGGGATTTGCCGTGTGAATCAAAGGAAAACCCTAGAGAATTCGGCAAAGAGATATTCAAGGGAGAAATAAAAGGAAAGAGAATATGTGTGAATCTAAAAGGAGTCTAGATTCGTCCCCTATATTCTCTAAATATATTGTTGCCGAAATTGGTGACGAAAATCAGAAAATATCTCTATATATTTCGGCAAGATTATTTAGGGAATTAAATTGGAATTTTGTGATTGGTTGAACCATGTCATAGGGCTTATGTGGCAAGCTAGCATTGGAGGAAATTATGTGGAGTTATCAAAGAATTGCCGTGAGAATGCTTGGAGAAGTGCACGGCTTGGTGAGCAAGAATTCGTTCCTTATATATACTCCCTCAATGAAGACGTCTAAGGTTCCCCTCTTTTAGGTTTAGACTTTAGAAAAATCAGAAAATACTTCTCTTTGCCGTGAGCTTTTGAAGTCCTTTCTCCATCCTCTAGTCATCTCCACGAGTTCAAGCAAGGCCAAGGGAGAAGAAGCATAGCCGTGAGCATCCATCATCCATCTCCAACCTTGAAGCTTGCTTTCGAGTTTCAAGAGACCACCACGTTTATCATCCATCTCATCTTCATCCACGGTGTAATCCGATTCTCCTTTGTAACCTTTGCTTTGAATTTCATTGGTTATGAACTGGTTGACATATATGTTTGAACAAATTATTAATTCTGAAATTTTATGATTAATTGAGGAATTTTCAGATTCTTTTATTGCGATTCAAAGTTGCTTATGTGTGATTGTTTGATTTAATTTGTTTAATTGATAACTCTTGTATGTTAATTCTAAATGGTTCGAAACTTTTAGGGTTTATGTATGAGTGGTGCTACAAATTTAAGAACATGAATCAACTTTTTGGTTTTGTGTACTTAAATCGAAAATTAGTAAAGGTTTTGTACAAAAATCGAGTTTAATCAAAGAGAATTGCAATTAGGTGAACTTTTTCATACTAAGTTGCACACTTGAGTTGATAGCCTTTTTAGGTGTTTATTGCGTTGAACATGTTATGATTGACTAGCTTTCTAGGGCTTGAATGCATGTTTGATAGGATTAGTCTTTGTGCTTTCACTTAGATTAATTAGCATTGAAAAGTAAAATATGGGAAATTGTTTGCTTTTAACGTTTCACATGATCAACTCCTCTTGCATGACTTTGATGAACAATGTTAGAAATTGAATCGATTTTAATCATAGTTTTGGTTTTGATCTTTGTTCTCTCATTCCATTTGTATTTTTATGTTTTTGCATTTTAATTGTTTTGTTAACTTAGTTTTATTTTCGGAAAACCAAAATCAAAAATATTCCCCCCTTTTTTCGTAAATAGTGTATATATGTGTGAATATTTTACTTTGTTTTAATTTTAATTGTTTAATTGTTTGAAAATGACAGGTGTACCCTCAATCCCCGGAATAGAACGATCCCTATTTGCTTATACTACTAACGATCTTTTCAGGGTTAAATTATGCGCTTGCTTTGAGCGTGTCAACAAACGACCTTATGCCATCTACTACGCCTCGAGGACTCTGAATGATGCACAGATGAACTATTCCACTACAGAGAAAGAGCTCCTTGCAGTTGTCTTTGCCCTTGAGAAGTTTCGTTCTTACTTACTTGGTACCAAGGTTATTATCTATACTGACCATGCAGCTTTGAAATACTTGATGACCAAGAAGGAGGCGAAACCAAGGCTCATCAGATGGATCCTACTCTTGCAAGAATTTGACGTGGAAATCAAGGACAAGAAGGGTAGTGAAAACGTGGTAGCTGATCACTTGAGTCGTTTGGTGCATGCAGAAGATCCTCTCCCTCTGGTGGAGACGTTTCCAGATGAGTAGCTCTTTGGACTTCAGGTAAGTGAACCATGGTATGCAGATATTGTGAATTATATTGTTTCTAGAAAGATTCCTGATACCATGTCACGTGCTCATAGAGATAGGCTTAAGAAAACTGTTAAGCAATATGTTTGGGATGAACCTTATCTATGGAAATATTGCTCTGATCAACTGATTAGGAGATGTGTGCCTGAACATGAACATAATGCCATACTTTCTTTTTGCCATTCTAAAGCATGTGGGGGTCACTTTGGGTCTAAGAAGACCGCATTTAAGGTGCTAGAGTCTGGGTTCTATTGGCCAACATTATTTAGGGATGCACATGCCTATTGTTTAACTTGTGATAAATGCCAAAGAACAGGAAATCTAGGTCCTAGAGATCAAATGCCATTATCCAATATAACAACTGTTGAAATATTTGATGTCTGGGGTATAGATTTCATGGGACCATTCCCTTCATCTTATGGGTTTCTCTATATCTTACTTGCAGTGGACTATGTTTCCAAATGGGTGGAAGCAAAGGCCACTAGAACTAATGACTCTAAGGTTGTTGCAGATTTTATCAAGTCTAACATCTTTAGCAGGTTTGGAATGCCTAGAGTTCTCATTAGTGATGGTGGATCCCACTTTTGCAATCGGACGATTGAGGCTCTCTTGAAGAAATATGATGTGACACATAAGGTTTCTACACCTTATCACCCCCAAACTAGTGGGCAGGCTGAGGTCTCTAACCGTCAGATTAAGGGGATATTGGAGAAGACTGTGCACCCTAACAGGAAAGACTGGTCTTTGCGTTTGGAGGATGCTTTGTGGGCTTACAGAACTGCATACAAAACTCCCATAGGTATGTCACCATATCGAATTGTCTATGGCAAACCTTGCCATTTACCTGTGGAGTTAGAGCACAAAGCTTGGTGGGCTGTGAAGCAGTTCAACATGGATATTGATGCAGCTGGGCTTCATAGGAAGTTGCAATTGCAAGAGTTAGAAGAGATTAGGAATGATGCCTTCGAAAATGCTAAGATTTACAAGGACAAGACTAAGGCATTCCATGATAAAATGATTCGAAGGAAGACTTTTGTTGTGGGCCAAAAAGTTCTTCTCTTCCATTCTCGTCTCAAACTCTTCCCAGGTAAACTTCGTTCTCGTTGGATTGGGCCTTTTGTTATCACTAATGTGTTCTCCCATGGAGCTGTGCAGATAAAGAGTGAACAAACAGGTAACGAGTTCAAAGTCAATGGCCATCACCTAAAGCCTTACTATGAGGCATTTGTGGAGCATGAAGTGGAGGATGTACCCCTCCAAAACGCCCCACAACCAGAGGATTAAATGGAGGTACAAGTCTAGGCTGAAAGACTATAAACATTAAGCGCTGCTTGGGAGGCAACCTGATAGGAGCATTTTAATGCGACGTTTTACTTGCTTTTCCCTACATTTCTTGCGTTATTTCCATATTAAAACCCTGTTTAGGAAAGTTTCCATTCTTTGATTGGGAAAGTTCCTATTTGTAGAAAGTTTCTATTTTTGTAGTTTCTATTTATCATTTTTAGTAAGTTTCCATTTTTGGTAGTTTCTATTTTTCATTTTTAGAAAGTTTCCCATTTTCAGTTTAGGAAAGTTGCCATTTTTCATTTTAGGAAAGTTTCTATTTTTCTTATTAGTTTCTATTTTCAGGACCTCCGAGCTAAAAAGTGGAAATGAACTCACAAATGGAAAGAGGAGCTTGTGAACATTAAGGGGAGCAAAAATGAGGAACAATGAGCCACAGAAATGAGCAGAAATGAAGAAAAGAAGTTTTCCTGCTTCAACCAGGAAACCCTGCGAAAAGGAGGAAAGCTTACCAATGAAGTTTCCAACGTTACTATGAAAAAGAAATGGAAAAATAAAGTGTTATGGCGTTGGAAGGTATAAAGGCTTGAAGTTGAAGCAACGAGGCCCAAGAACTCTCAAGACTTGTTGGATTTTCGGCAAATTGGATAAAAGCCCACAAGAGCCCATGGAACTAGGGTTGTGATGCAAGAGTAAACCCTAGAGATGTTGTTGCCGTGAAATTCCAAGAGAGAAACAAGGAGATGGCGTGAAAAATCAGAAAATATAAAGAAGATTTCGATTGAGATTTTCTAGGGCAATTTTTATGGAAAGATAAACCCTAGGAGACTCCTTGCCGTCCAAGCCAAGAGGAAAAGAAGGGATTGCCGTGAAATATCAAGAAGAAACCCTAGAGATTTCGGCAAAGTGATATCCTCTAGAGAGTTTTAAGGAAAGAAAATTGTGTGGAGACCAAGAAAAGCTCTCAAAAGACGTCTAGATTCATTCCTAGAAGTTCTAAAGGAAGTTTGGCCGAAATTGAAGTAGAAAATCAGAATATTATCACGGTATTTCGGCAACTAAATAATAGGGAGATATTCTAGAGAATTATGTGATTGGTTGGACCACCTCATAGGGCTTATGTGGCAAGAAAGCATTGGAGGAAATTATGTGGAGTTATCATGTTAATTCCGTGGAAAATAAAGGAGTGCACGGCTTGGAGACCAAGCCATGCCGTCCCCTATACTCAACTTTTCTCAACGTCAAGGGTTCCCCTCTTTTAGGTTTAGACTTTAGAAAAATCAGAAAATACTTCTCTTTGCCGTGAGCTTTTGAAGTCCTTTCTCCATCCTCTAGTCATCTCCACGAGTTCAAGCAAGGCCAAGGGAGAAGAAGCACAGCCGTGAGCATCCATCATCCATCTCCAACCTTGAAGCTTGCTTTCTAGTTTCAAGAGACCACCACGTTTATCATCCATCTCATCTTCATCCACGGTGTAATCCGATTCTCCTTTGTAACCTTTGCTTTGAATTTCGTTGGTTATGAACTAGTTGACATATATGTTTGAACAAATTATTAATTCTGAAATTTTATGATTAATTGAGGAATTTTCAGATTCTTTTATTGCGATTCAAAGTTGCTTATGTGTGATTGTTTGATTGAATTTGTTTAATTGATAACTCTTGTATGTTAATTCTAAATGGTTCGAAACTTTTAGGGTTTATGTATGAGTGGTGCTACGAATTTAAGAACATGAATCAACTTTTTGGTTTTGTGTACTTAAATCGAAAAGTAGTAAAGGTTTTGTACAAAAATCGAGTTTAATCAAAGAGAATTGCAATTAGGTGAACTTTTTCATACTAAGTTGCACACTTGAGTTGATAGCCTTTCTAGGTGTTTATTGCGTTGAACATGTTATGATTGACTAGCTTTCTAGGGCTTGAATGCATGTTTGATAGGATTAGTCTTTGTGCTTTCACTTAGATTAATTAGCATTGAAAAGTAAAATATGGGAAATTGTTTGCTTTTAACGTTTCACATGATCAACTCCTCTTGCATGACTTTGATGAACAATGTTAGAAATTGAATCGATTTTAATCATAGTTTTGGTTTTGATCTTTGTTCTCTCATTCCATTTGTATTTTTATGTTTTTGCATTTTAATTGTTTTGTTAACTTAGTTTTATTTTCGGAAAACCAAAATCAAAAATATTCCCCCCTTTTTTCGTAAATAGTGTATATATGTGTGAATATTTTACTTTGTTTTAATTTTAATTGTTTAATTGTTTGAAAATGACAGGTGTACCCTCAATCCCCGGAATAGAACGATCCCTATTTGCTTATACTACTAACGATCTTTTCAGGGTTAAATTATGCGCTTGCTTTGAGCGTGTCACAACCCAATTCAGAAGTAGTTGTGGAGGAGTCGTCAACGGAGATTTGCTTTCTCTTCCCCTTTTACTTCTCCTTTTTCTCTTTGTTTTAGTAGTTATTTTCGTAAATTTCATCCCTATATGCTTAAGTGTTTCATTGCATGCTTATTCTTGATTACATTGAGGACAATGCAATATTTAAGTGTGGGGGAAGGGATTTATATTTGAGTCTTTTATTTTGAGTCATATAGTGAAAAATACAAAAAAATCGAAAAATGTCAAAAATAAAAAAAATTTCGTTGTTTTTGTTTTTATTTTGAGTCATAGGATGCTCCTTCAACTGTCTAGGATGATTTTATATCTCTGAAATCATGACTAAAAGAGGATCACAATATTGAGATGATTTTAACATGGTATTCTTTGGTTAATTGAGATATATGAAAAATGTATGCATGTGTAGTGGATATGGATCTCGTGACCTTGGTACAGAATATGAGCATGTTAAGATAATTTTTGATTCATAAAGCCCATGTGAGATATTTGAGCCATGTTCCTTTTTCTTGGAGTGCAAATGAAAATATATACTCTTAATTTCTTGGCGATGTTTTGATGATCTCATTATTCTTTCATCTTGATTGATTGCTTGCCATAGATTAAGTTTAATGGACTAGAGAATGCTAAAATTCGCTCTTGTGCTTGTTGAGACGTGATATCAATACATGACCCTGATTCTGGAAGGGATAGAGGCACCCTAGGAATTACCACCATTGCCATATAAACTTGTGTCCCCATTTGTGCCCGTCGTGGGACCCCCCGAGATAAAACCCTTTGAGCCTACATTAAGCCTTTTCGTTCATCACCCTTAAAATCCTTAACCATGAAGCTTAGTATAGTTACAACCTTACCCTTTGTTCTAAGAACTTAGTGGAGCTATATTTTGAGACATACTACATGGATTTGGCGCAAGGATGAGGACTTAGAAGAGGTGAAAGTTCAAGTGTGGGGGTAGACTTGTCCATGAAAAGAAAAGATATGTTGAAGTCGTGAAAAATGGAAGAAAAAAAAAAAAATATGTACGGCTAAAAAAAAAAAAAAAGAAAGAAAGAAAAAATATATATGGTTATGGACTTGAATACCCCATATTTAGTGATTTTGGAGTTTGCTTTGAATTGAAGGCCCACTACAGAAAAATTTGGCCTTTGTCCATTTCACTAGAGTTCGAGGGAAGTTTACATTGAAGATTGGTGATAGGAGCATTTTAATGCGACGTTTTAACTGCATTTCCTTACATTTCTTGCGTCATTTCCTTAGTAAAACTCTGTTTAGGAAAGTTTCCATTCTTTGATTGGGAAAGTTCCTATTTGTAGAAAGTTTCCATTTTTCTTAGTTTCTATTTTCCATTTTTAGAAAGTTTCTATTCTTGTAGTTTTCATTTCTCATTTCTGGCAAGTTTCTATTTTTTTTCATTTTTAGTAACTTTCTATTTTTCATTTTTAGTAAGTTTCTATTTTTCAAATTAGGAAAGTTTCTATTTCTCATACTAGTTTCTATTTTCAGGACCTCCGAGCTAAAAAGTGGAAATGAACGCACGAATGGAAGGAGGAGCCTGCGAACATCAAGACAAACAAATATGAGAGAAAACGGTCCACACATTTGAGCAGAAATGAAGAAACAAGCTTTCCTAGTGCAACCAGGAAACCCTGCGAAATGGAGGAGAGCTTACCAATGAAGTTTCCAACGCAACTATGAAAAGAAATGAAGAAAATGAAGTGTTTTGCGTTGGAAAAGAAGAAGGCTTGAAGATGAAGCAACGAAGCCCAAGAGCACTTTGAATTTTCGGCAAAATGGATCATGGCCCATCATGGCCCAAGAGATTAGGGTTTGTGACGCATGAAGAAACCCTAGGAGAGTTTTGCCGTCCAAAATGAAGAGAGAAACAAGGAGTTGGCGTCCAAAAATCAGAAATTAAAAGGAGATATTCTAGGGAGATTTTCTAGGGTTATTTTTATGGAAATACATCAAGAGATCAACCCTAGAATATCTTTTGCCGTCCAAGCCAAGAGGAAAAGGAGGAATTGCCGTGATATTCATGAAGAAACCCTAGAGAATTCGGCAAAGAGAGATTCTAGGGGAGAGTTTTAAGGAAAGCCAAAGTGTGGAGACCAAGAAACGGCCAAAAAGGAGTCTAGGTTCGTTCCCTATTTTCTCTAAGGAAGTTTGGCCGAAATTGAACTACAAAATCAGAATATATCTTTATATATTTCGGCCAAAATATTAGGGAATTAAAATGGAGTTTTGTGATTGGTTGAACCATGTCATAGGGCTTATTTGGCAAGCTATTATTGGAGGAAATTATGTGGCATTTTCAGATTAATTCCTTGGGATATTAAGAGGTTTACACGGCTTGGAGAGCAAGGAGGCGTCCAATATATATTCTCACACATTCTCAACGTCAAGGGTTCCTTTGCTTTGTGTTTTACAACTTTAGAAAAAATTCAGAAAAGCTCTCTAGCCTAGCCGTGCTCTTCTCCATCCTCTAAGGCAACCACGAAGTGCAAGCAAGGCCAAGGAAGAAGAAGACAAGCCGTGAACACCATCCATCCTCCACCTTGAAGATTGCTTTCGAAATTCAAGAGATCACATCACCTTTTCGTTCATCACCATCTCCATCTCTTGGTGTAATTCGATTCTTCCTTGTAACTTTGTTTGTATTTTCGTTGGTTATGCCTTAGTTGACACATATGTTTGAACAAGTATTGTTTTCTGAAATTTTATGATTAATAGTTAATTTTCAGATTCATACCTTGCGAATTATGGTTGCTTATGTGTGAGTGTTTGATTAAATTTGCATGATAGAAATCTTTTGTATGTTAATCTTAAAGGGTTCGAAACTTTTAGGGTTTTTATATAATTGGTGCTACGAATTTAAGAACATGAATCAACTTTTTGGTTTTGTGTTCTTGAATCAATAAGTAGTAAAGGTTTTGTACAAAAACCGAATTTAATCAAAGAAGATTGCAATTAGGTGGACTTTTTCATACTAAGTTGCACATTTGAATTGATAGCCTTTCTAGATGCTTAATGCGTTAAACATGTATGATTGACTAGCTTTCTAGGGCTTGAATGCATGTTTGATAGGATTAGTCTATGTGCTTTCACTTAGATTAATTAGCATTGAAAGTAAAATATGGGAAATTGTTTGCTTTGAACGTTTCACATGATCAATTCCTCTTGCATGACTATGATGAACAATGATGAACTTGAATCAACTTTAATCATGGGTTTCGATTTGATCTTTGTTCTTGCATTCCATTTGTATTTTTATGTTTTAGCATTTTAATTATTTTGTTAACTTAGTTTAATTTTCAGAAAAACCAAAATCAAAAACCCCCTTTTAATTCGTAAATAATGTGCATATGTGTAAATATTATACTTTGTTTTAATTTTAATTGTTTAATTGTTTGACAATGACAGGTGTACCCTCAATCCCCGGAATAGAACGATCCCTATTTATTCTATGCTACTAATGACATTTCAGGGTTAAATTATGCGCTTGCTTTGAGCGTATCAATTTTTGGCGCCGTTGCCGGGGATTGAAAAATCATTTGCCATATTGTGAATAATTGTTTTGTTTATATTGTTATCGGAAAAAAAAAAAAAAAAAAAAAAAAAAAAAAAAAAAAAAAAATTTTGCTTGTTAATTTTGTAATTGTCGAAAATTAGATAATTAATTACTTAGGTTGTTATTTATATTGTTGAATACTAGTTTAATTGTGAGTTGTAAATTAAAGAAGGAATAGGTGAAGTCGTGTTTATTAATATTGGCCTAAACCCCTTATTGGTACCTAGTTCAGGTCCCTTAAGGTTGAGGGCGGCCTTTATTAACATTCATTGAACTGTCTAACACACTTAGGACCTTTTACATCCTAGTAAGAATATCCTATGTGAGATGGTGTCTAGGAAGGGGACAACGTTCATGACGGGTTCTGGATTCAGAAGTGCTTACAAATGGGCGTAAACCTCAATGAGGGAGTAGCCTATGCCAAAATGGATCCTACCTCTTGTGTTCGCCCTCCCCTACCTGGCCATTTCAGTAAGGTTGCCCAACGGATGTAGGAGGGACTTTGTGTCTAGACGATTATACTTGGGCCGCACGTCCACTTGATTTACCGCTTGGAATTAAATTTGATATCAATAGTATTTATAACAAAAAGAAAATGTAAGAAATTGTTGTGGCACTTAAGGTATATTGGATTAAACATAATCTTGGAAGGGTAGCTGTTTCAGCCCCATTGCACAACGAGATTCCCTGTTCCCGTACCTAAGTGTTGAAAATAATTGTAAATAAAAGATTCAAAAAAAAAAAAAAAAAAAAAAAAAAAAAAAAAAAATAAATTGTGAATAGTGACGTTTTGTACTTGTTTGGTGTGAAAGTTTTGTCTAATTTTACTTGTAAAGAAAAAAAGAAAAGAAATTTAATAAAAATTGAATTATGAATATTGTTAATTATTTAATTGTTGTGGGTGTGTAAAATCGTATGAGTAGACAAGGGCCCTTTTGTTAATATTGGCCTTAACCCTTCATTGGTACCTTTCTAAGGTCTTATGAGGTTGAGGGCGGCCTTTATTAGCATTAGGAGAACAGTCTAACACATGAGTACTTTCCAAACTGAGTAAGGGGCATTACAGATGGTGTCTTAGGTTGAGACCCTGGGTGATAGGTTCAAATTGGATCTCAGAGATACTATAGACTGTGCGTAAACCACAATGTGGAAGTAGCCAATAGGGGCGTAAACCTCAATGAGGGAGTAGCCTCCGTAGTATCACCAAAATGAGTCCTCCCTCTCACTTACCTCTTAATCTGGCTATCTGGCCTTCTGAAACCACGGAAAGAGACTTATGTCTAGGCGACTATCCCTATATCGTAGCTCACCAATAGTAGTGGTTTCTATTGGGCTCGACTTACAACTTGGAATCAATTGAGTTATTAACGATGTTTATAAGTTCTAAAAAAAATAGTAATAAAATACTTGTACATACCCTTCACATGTAAAGTGCCTTGTTTTTACTTCTCTTACTTGTACAAAATGTAAGTCTCTTTTGTTGCATTGTGAATAGTGACGTTTTTGTATGAAAATATTAACTTGTATTTTGTTTGTTTTCGTAAGTTACTCACTTTTGTACATCTTAATGTTGTTCAGGAATTCCATGAATGTCCGAGTCCTCTAAACTCCCTACCATACGAGAGATTGAAGAAAGACTTGCTCGTTTGAAGAATCCTCCACAACTTGAGTACAGAAGACCTTCTCCCTTGCAATTCAAGCCATATACATTCAACGAGCAAGGGAAAAGAATCTTAGATCCTTCAGAGGAATCCACATCACCTACACCAACTCCATCTCCACCACTTTCACCATCACCTTTGATTTCACCTAACTTACCATCACCACAAATTACTTCCCCTCTTTCACCTTCACCACCACTTACACCACCACCTGAAGAAGTTCAAGAAGAGAGAATGGCATCCATTAGGGAACTATCCACAGCAACAGTTGAGGGAGGACCCCCTATAGGTATTGTGTACCCTGCCCCTGCTGCAGGAAGGAATGCAGAGTTTGAGCTGAAGAGTGGATTATTGCACCAACTCCCTAAGTTTCATGGGCTTCCTATGGAGGACGCCAACAAGCATCTTAGGGCATTTCAGGTTGTGTGTTCTAATATGCAACCACAAGGAGCAGATGAGAACATTCTAAGGATGAAAGCATTTCCATTTTCCTTAGCTGACAGAGCCAAAGATTGGCTATATGAGATTCCTGCTGGACGTATCACCTCTTGGGACACTATGAGGAAGGCCTTCTTGGAACGATACTTCCCAGCTTCCAAGGTCATCACACTCAGGAAGAAGCTTAGTGGAATTGAACAAGCTCCAGATGAGTCCTATTCTGCCTATTATGAGAGGTTCAACTCCTTACTTGCTCAATGTCCTCAACATCAGATGAAGGATGAGACCCTACTGACATGCTTCTATGAGGGACTCTTACCCTTAGAGAGGCAAATGCTTGATGCTGCAGCTGGAGGAGCTTTTGTGGACAAGTCACCTGCAGAGGGAAAGGAACTTATTGAGAATCGTGCCCTCAACAGTCAACAATACGAGGGTGTAGGGCACTCCATTCGAAAGGTACATGAAGTGGGTAGGAACAATGCCATTGAGGATCAACTGAATAAGCTCACCTTGCTCATGAACCAAGTCATAAGTTCCAAGGGACCTAGTGCATCCATAGCTTGTGGGGTATGCTCTATGCAAGGGCATGTTACTGATCAATGCCCTCAACTCAATGAACATGGAGGATGGGAATCTGCTAATGCTATTGGAGGATATCAAGGAGGATATCAGGGAGGACCTCAACGTCCTAGACATGACCCGTATTCCAATACTTATAACCCAGGATGGAGGGACCATCCCAACTTCAAGTGGACCAACAATGACAATGTTCAGAATCCTCTTGGTGGGAACTTTCAACGTCCTCAAGGGCCTACTTTTCAACGTCCTCAAGCTCCTTACATGCCTCCTCCTCAACAGAACTCTGGGAATTCCAATTCCCATTATGATAAGACGTTGGAAGCCTTGACTGCTTCTACACAAGCCTTGACAAACTCTACTCAGGCTTTGATCCAAGGGCAACAGACCCATACTAAGGACATTGCAGAACTCAAGAAGCAGATGGGCCAAGTTGTGGATTTCATGAGCAAGATTCATGAGAATGGGAAGCTCCCTAGTGTCACAATACCTAATCCTAAGGGTAATGTGGAGAATGCATCAGTTGTGACTACAAGGAGTGGAAGGCCATTTCTGGATCAACCCAAGCAACCCAAAAAGGCCCAAGTAAGCATAGAGATTGAGGAAGGCCATGAACCCACAAAGTTGGGTATTGAAAAGGACCCTGCAACGTCCAAGGAAGAACTCAAGGCGTCCTCACCACCAAAGGCAAACCCGGATATTCAAGGTATTAATTCTAACTTATCCAATTCGGTTATCACTAACCCTTCTTCTTCTTGCATACCCTTCCCACGCAGGTTTGCCAAATCTAAGAAGGATGAGAGTGACCAAGCTATCTTGGAAACTTTCAAGAAGGTGCAAGTAAACTTACCCCTCCTAGAGGCCATCAAGCAAGTCCCGAAGTATGCCAAGTTCCTTAAAGAGCTTTGCACTACTAGGAGAGTGAACCGTGAAAAGGAGGTGGTAAAGGTAAGTGAGAACGTTTCTGCCTTGATTCAGAGGAAGATTCCTCCAAAGTGTAAGGATCCTGGAAGCTTTACTATTCCATGTACTATTGGTAACTCCAGATTTAAGAATGCCATGCTAGATCTAGGTGCATCTGTTAATGTTATGCCCTACTCTGTTTATGAAACCCTAGGTCTAGGGGAACTTAAATCTGATAATGTTATCATTCAGTTAGCTGACAGATCCAATGCATACCCTAGAGGTTTGTTGGAGGATGTGCTTGTGCAGGTTAACCATCTTATCTTCCCAGCTGATTTTTATGTGTTAGAAATGGAGGATTCCCCTGTGAGTTCCACTCCTTTGCTTTTGGGACGTCCTTTCTTAAGGACAGCTAGGACAAAGATAGATGTGTATGCAGGTTCTCTCACCATGGAGTTTGATGGTGACGTTATTGGCTTCAACATTTTTGAAGCCATGAGGTATCCTCTTGATATAAATGACTGTTATTCTATTGATATTTTGGATGACCTTGCCCAGAAAATGTTTGAGGCCATGAATGAGGATACCCTAGCCACAACCCTCGAACAAGGAGTAGGGTACACAAAAGGTGGTGCCATTATCTCAAAGGAGGAATTGAAGGACACTTGTGAAGGAAAGATAATTGAAAACGTCTCCTTCCTTGAAGCATCCCCTTATATAGGTAAGTCTAATTCTCCTTTGTCCATTCAGTTATCTACTAACAAGACTTTACCTTCAGTGGTCCAGGCCCCAGAACTTGAGCTTAAACCTCTTCCAGACCATTTGAAGTATGTCTACTTAGGAGACAAGGAGACCTTACCAGTGATAGTGTCCTCTGCGCTTACGACTCCACAAGAAGAGAAGTTGGTGGAGATGCTGAAGCAACACAAGACCGCCATAGGATGGACATTGGCGGACATCAAGGGAATTAGTCCTACAACTTGCGTCCATAGGATACTTCTAGAGGAGGGGTCTAAACCCACAAGAGAGGCTCAACGTCGTCTCAACCCTCCAATGATGGAAGTTGTGAAGAAGGAGGTTATCAAACTCCTAGATTGTGGGGTGATCTACCCCATTTCAGACTCCAAGTGGGTCTCTCCAGTTCAGGTTGTGCCCAAGAAATCTGGGGTAACTGTGGTGAAGAATGCTGAGAACGAACTGGTGCCCCAAAGGACAGTCACAGGTCACCGAGTGTGCATTGATTATAGGAAGCTCAACGCAACAACAAGGAAAGATCACTTTCCTCTTCCATTCATTGATCAGATGCTTGAGCGCCTAGCTGGACATGACTACTACTGCTTCTTGGATGGCTACTCAGGCTACAATCAGATTGCCATAGCCAATGAAGATCAAGAGAAGACAACCTTCACTTGCCCCTTTGGGACGTTTGCCTATAGACGTATGCCCTTTGGCCTTTGCAACGCTCCAGGTACCTTTCAGAGGTGTATGGTAAGTATCTTTTCAGATTATATTGAGAAAATCATAGAGGTATTTATGGATGACTTTTCAGTCTTTGGAAAGAATTTTGATGATTGTCTTAATAATCTGGAAATAATTCTCAAACGTTGCATGGAAACTAACCTTGTACTTAATTGGGAGAAATGCCATTTTATGGTTAAGCAAGGAATAGTTTTAGGACATATTGTCTCTGCTAGGGGAATAGAGGTCGATAAGGCCAAGGTTGACATTGTGCGTTACTTACCCTCTCCCACTTCTGTGAGAGAGATTCGTTCTTTCCTTGGCCATGCAGGTTTTTATAGGAGGTTTATTAAGGACTTCTCCAAGATTTCGAGACCTCTATGTCAACTGCTCCAGAAGGATGTGCCCTTTCACTTTGACAAGGAATGTCAAGCTGCTTTTGACAAGCTTAAGGAGTTGTTGACGTCAGCCCCCATCATGCTACCTCCAGATTGGTCCTTGCCCTTTGAGTTGATGTGTGATGCCTCTGACTATGCAGTTGGAGCTGTTTTGGGGCAAAGGAAGGACAAACGACCCTATGCCATCTACTACGCCTCAAGGACTCTGAATGATGCACAAATGAATTATTCCACCACAGAGAAAGAGCTCCTTGCAGTTGTTTTTGCCCTTGAAAAGTTTCGTTCCTACTTACTTGGTACCAAGGTAATTATTTATACTGACCATGCAGCTTTGAAGTACTTGATGACCAAGAAGGAGGCGAAACCAAGGCTTATCAGATGGGTCCTACTCTTGCAAGAGTTTGACGTTGACATCAAGGACAAGAAGGGTAGTGAAAACGTGGTAGCTGACCACTTGAGTCGTTTGGTACATGCAGAAGACCCTCTCCCTCTGGTGGAGACGTTTCCAGATGAGCAGCTTTTTGGACTTCAGGTAAGTGAACCATGGTATGCTGATATTGTGAACTATATTGTTTCTAGGAAGATTCCTGATACCATGTCACGTGCTCATAGAGATAGGCTTAAGAAAACTGTTAAGCAATATGTTTGGGATGAACCTTATTTGTGGAAATATTGCTCTGATCAACTGATTAGGAGATGTGTGCCTGAACATGAACATAATGCCATACTTTCGTTTTGCCATTCTAAAGCATGTGGGGGTCACTTTGGGTCTAAAAAGACTGCTTTTAAGGTGTTAGAGTCTGGGTTCTTTTGGCCAACGTTATTTAAGGATGCACATGCATATTGTTTAACTTGTGATAGATGCCAACGAACCGGAAATCTAAGTTCTAGAGATCAAATGCCATTGTCCAATATCATAACTGTTGAAATATTTGATGTCTGGGGCATAGATTTCATGGGACCTTTCCCTTCATCTTTTGGGTTTCTATATATCTTACTTGCAGTGGACTATGTTTCCAAATGGGTGGAAGCAAAGGCCACTAGAACTAATGACTCTAAGGTTGTTGCAGATTTTATCAAGTCTAACATCTTTAGCAGGTTTGGAATGCCTAGAGTTCTCATTAGTGATGGTGGATCCCATTTTTGCAATCGGACGATTGAGGCCTTGTTGAAGAAATATGATGTTACACATAAGGTTTCTACACCTTATCACCCCCAAACTAGTGGGCAGGCTGAGGTCTCAAATCGTCAGATCAAGGGGATATTGGAAAAGACTGTGAACCCCAATAGGAAGGATTGGTCCCTCCGCTTGGAGGATGCTTTGTGGGCCTACAGAACTGCATACAAGACTCCCATAGGTATGTCCCCATATCGTATTGTCTATGGCAAACCTTGCCATTTACCTGTGGAGTTAGAGCACAAAGCTTGGTGGGCTGTGAAGCAGTTTAACATGGATATTGATGAAGCTGGGCTTCATAGGAAGCTGCAGTTGCAAGAGTTAGAGGAGATTAGGAATGATGCTTTCGAAAGTGCCAACATCTATAAAGAAAAGACTAAGGCATTCCATGATAAAATGATTCGAAGGAAGACTTTTGTTGTGGGTCAAAAAGTTCTTCTCTTCCATTCTCGTCTAAAACTCTTCCCAGGTAAACTTCGTTCTCGTTGGATTGGACCTTTTGTTATCACTAATGTGTTTTCTCATGGAGCTGTGCAGATAAAGAGTGAACAAACAGGTAACGAGTTCAAAGTGAATGGCCATCGCTTGAAGCCTTACTATGAGGCCTTTGTGGAACACGAAGTGGAGGAAGTACCCCTCCAAAACGTTCCACCTCTTGAGGATTAAATGGAGGTACAAGTCTAGGCTGAAAGACTATAAACATTAAGCGCTGCTTGGGAGGCAACCCAATTCAGAAGTAGCTGTGGAGGAGCCTTCAACGCAGATTTGCTCTTTTTCCTCCCTACTTCTTTATTTTATGCTTTTTGTTTGTCTTTGAACTTTATTTTCGTAAATTCCATCTCTATATGCTTAAGTGTTTCATTGCATGCTTATAATTGCTTACATTGAGGACAATGCAATATTTAAGTGTGGGGGAAGGGATTTACATTTTTGTCTTTTATTTTGAGTCATATATATTGGAAAATACAAAAAAATCGAAAAATGTCAGAAAAGAAAAATGTCAGAAAAATAAAAAAAAATTTCGTTGCTTTTGTTTTTGTTTTGAGTCATAGGATGCCCCTTCAACTGTCTAGGATGATTCTATATCTCTGAAATCATGACTAAAAGAGGATCACAACATTGAGATGATTTTTAACATGGTATTCTTTGGTTAATTGAGATATATGAAAAATGTATGCATGTGTAGTGGATATGGATCTCGTGACCTTGGTACAGAATATGAGCATGTTAGGATGAGTTTTGATTCATAAAACCCATGTGAGATATTTGAGCCATGTTCCTTTTTCTTGGAGTGAAAATGAAAATATATTCTTAATTTCTTGGCGATGTTTTGATGATCTCATTATTCTTTCATCTTGATTGACTGCTTGCCATAGATTAAGTTTAATGGACTAGAGATGCTAGAATTCGCTCTTGTGCTTGTTGAGACGTAATATCAATACATGGCCCTGATTCTGGAAGGGATAGAGGTTCTCTAGGAATTACCACCATTGCCATATAAACTTGTGTCCCTATTTGTGCCCGTCGTGGGACCCCCCTAGATAAGCCCCTTTGAGCCTACATTAAGCCTTTTCGTTCATCACTTTAAAATCCTTAACCATGAAGCTTAGTATAGTTACAACTCTACCCTTTGTTCTAAGAACTTAGTAGAGCTAACTTTTGAGACATATTACATGGGTTTGGTGTTAAAGATGAAGATTGAGAAGAGGTGAAAGTTCAAGTGTAGGGGTAGACTTGTCCATGAAAAGAAAAAAATATGAGAAAGCCGTGAAAAAAATGAAAAGAAAGAAAAAATATATACGGCTAAAAAGAAATAAAAAGAAAGAAATGTTTATGGATTAAGTCCCCTATACTTAGTGATTTTGGAGTTCTGCTTTAAATTGAAGGCCCACTACAGAAAAATTTGGCCTTTGTCCATTTCACTAGGGTCAAGGGAAGTTTACATTGAAGATTGGGCCCAACATGAAGACATTTGGCCCTTTTATGTGACCTATATGGGGAAGTGACGTTTTTGCAATGCCTTGGTGGAATTTCGAGATCTCTACATTCATATGAGCTCTACTAGGTTTTTAGGACACTTTGATAAATCCTTACCTTTCGTTTCTTTAAACCTTGAGCCTGAGCCCCATTACAACCCTTGAGAGAGAGGACCTTCTTGATCCTTAAGATGGGACAGCCCTTGATGTGGAGATGAGTTACAAGAGTTGAACCTATGGCAGTCCATTCGTGCAAGTAGTTGATATCCTTCATGAGATCTTTAAAAGAATATTTATGTGCTTTCGTTTCTTTATATGTGATACACTTGTTTATCTTTCACATATACTTGAGTGAATAAGCTTTTAAGCATTGCCATGATCTGAGAAAAGAAAGAGGGATATACTTGTGAGATTTGAATCATACTTGTCTGAAGCATGCTAAGCTTAAACCCATCACCATTGTTACAACCAAGTCCTACTCGTGTATGTGTGGATTATATGTTTTAATTAATTCTCGAATGCCTAAACATTGATTCTTGGAGAAATGCTAATCTTGGTGTTGTGAAAGTAAGAGATTGCTGAGACAAATAGTTGAAGGGCAATAGAGTCTTTGTATTTATTTGAGTCTTTAATTTTCGTTGAGTCTTAGTGTGTGTCTTTGTTTGATTTTGCTAAGGGACTAGCAAAAGCTAAGTGTGGGGGAATTTGATAGGAGCATTTTAATGCGACGTTTTAACTGCATTTCCTTACATTTCTTGCGTCATTTCCTTAGTAAAACTCTGTTTAGGAAAGTTTCCATTCTTTGATTGGGAAAGTTCCTATTTGTAGAAAGTTTCCATTTTTCTTAGTTTCTATTTTCCATTTTTAGAAAGTTTCTATTCTTGTAGTTTTCATTTCTCATTTCTGGCAAGTTTCTATTTTTTTTCATTTTTAGTAACTTTCTATTTTTCATTTTTAGTAAGTTTCTATTTTTCAAATTAGGAAAGTTTCTATTTCTCATACTAGTTTCTATTTTCAGGACCTCCGAGCTAAAAAGTGGAAATGAACGCACGAATGGAAGGAGGAGCCTGCGAACATCAAGACAAACAAATATGAGAGAAAACGGTCCACACATTTGAGCAGAAATGAAGAAACAAGCTTTCCTAGTGCAACCAGGAAACCCTGCGAAATGGAGGAGAGCTTACCAATGAAGTTTCCAACGCAACTATGAAAAGAAATGAAGAAAATGAAGTGTTTTGCGTTGGAAAAGAAGAAGGCTTGAAGATGAAGCAACGAAGCCCAAGAGCACTTTGAATTTTCGGCAAAATGGATCATGGCCCATCATGGCCCAAGAGATTAGGGTTTGTGACGCATGAAGAAACCCTAGGAGAGTTTTGCCGTCCAAAATGAAGAGAGAAACAAGGAGTTGGCGTCCAAAAATCAGAAATTAAAAGGAGATATTCTAGGGAGATTTTCTAGGGTTATTTTTATGGAAATACATCAAGAGATCAACCCTAGAATATCTTTTGCCGTCCAAGCCAAGAGGAAAAGGAGGAATTGCCGTGATATTCATGAAGAAACCCTAGAGAATTCGGCAAAGAGAGATTCTAGGGGAGAGTTTTAAGGAAAGCCAAAGTGTGGAGACCAAGAAACGGCCAAAAAGGAGTCTAGGTTCGTTCCCTATTTTCTCTAAGGAAGTTTGGCCGAAATTGAACTACAAAATCAGAATATATCTTTATATATTTCGGCCAAAATATTAGGGAATTAAAATGGAGTTTTGTGATTGGTTGAACCATGTCATAGGGCTTATTTGGCAAGCTATTATTGGAGGAAATTATGTGGCATTTTCAGATTAATTCCTTGGGATATTAAGAGGTTTACACGGCTTGGAGAGCAAGGAGGCGTCCAATATATATTCTCACACATTCTCAACGTCAAGGGTTCCTTTGCTTTGTGTTTTACAACTTTAGAAAAAATTCAGAAAAGCTCTCTAGCCTAGCCGTGCTCTTCTCCATCCTCTAAGGCAACCACGAAGTGCAAGCAAGGACAAGGAAGAAGAAGACAAGCCGTGAACACCATCCATCCTCCACCTTGAAGATTGCTTTCGAAATTCAAGAGATCACATCACCTTTTCGTTCATCACCATCTCCATCTCTTGGTGTAATTCGATTCTTCCTTGTAACTTTGTTTGTATTTTCGTTGGTTATGCCTTAGTTGACACATATGTTTGAACAAGTATTGTTTTCTGAAATTTTATGATTAATAGTTAATTTTCAGATTCATACCTTGCGAATTATGGTTGCTTATGTGTGAGTGTTTGATTAAATTTGCATGATAGAAATCTTTTGTATGTTAATCTTAAAGGGTTCGAAACTTTTAGGGTTTTTATATAATTGGTGCTACGAATTTAAGAACATGAATCAACTTTTTGGTTTTGTGTTCTTGAATCAATAAGTAGTAAAGGTTTTGTACAAAAACCGAATTTAATCAAAGAAGATTGCAATTAGGTGGACTTTTTCATACTAAGTTGCACATTTGAATTGATAGCCTTTCTAGATGCTTAATGCGTTAAACATGTATGATTGACTAGCTTTCTAGGGCTTGAATGCATGTTTGATAGGATTAGTCTATGTGCTTTCACTTAGATTAATTAGCATTGAAAGTAAAATATGGGAAATTGTTTGCTTTGAACGTTTCACATGATCAATTCCTCTTGCATGACTATGATGAACAATGATGAACTTGAATCAACTTTAATCATGGGTTTCGATTTGATCTTTGTTCTTGCATTCCATTTGTATTTTTATGTTTTAGCATTTTAATTATTTTGTTAACTTAGTTTAATTTTCAGAAAAACCAAAATCAAAAACCCCCTTTTAATTCGTAAATAATGTGCATATGTGTAAATATTATACTTTGTTTTAATTTTAATTGTTTAATTGTTTGACAATGACAGGTGTACCCTCAATCCCCGGAATAGAACGATCCCTATTTATTCTATGCTACTAATGACATTTCAGGGTTAAATTATGCGCTTGCTTTGAGCGTATCAATTGGGCCCAACATGAAGACATTAGGCCCCTTTTATGTTACCTCTAGGGGAAGTGACGTTTTTGCAATGCTTTGATGGAATATTTCGAGGTCTCTACATTTACATAAGCTCTGCTAGGTTTTTAGGACACTTTGATAAATCCTTACCTTTCATTTCTTTAAACCTTGAGCCTTGGCCCCATTACAACCCTTGAGAAGACCTTCTTGATCCTTAAGATGGGACAGCCCTTGATGTGGAGATGAGTTACAAGAGTTGAACCTATGGCAGTCCATTCGTGCAAGTAGTTAATACCCTTCATGAGATCCTTAAAAGAAAAATTATGTGCTTTCGTTTCTATACATATGTGATACTTTGTTTATCTTTCACATATACTTGAGTGAATAAGCTTTTAAGCATTGCCATGATCTGAGAGAAGAAAGAGTGGATATACTTGTGAGATTTGAATCATACTTGTCTGAAGCATGCTAAGCTTAAACCCATCACCATTGTTACAACCAAGTCCTACTTGTGTATGTGTGGATTACATGTTTTAATTAACTCTCGAATGCCTAAACATTAATTCTTGGTTGAGTGCTAATCTTGGTGTTGTGAAAGTAAGAGATTGCTGAGACAAAAAGTTGAAGGGCAATAGAGTCATTATTTTTGTAGAGTCTTTAAATTTTCGTTGTGTCTTAGTGTGATTTTGCTAAGGGACTAGCAAAAGCTAAGTGTGGGGGAATCTGATAGGAGCATTTTAATGCGACGTTTTACTTGCTTTTCCCTACATTTCTTGCGTTATTTCCTTATTAAAACCCTGTTTAGGAAAGTTTCCATTCTTTGATTGGGAAAGTTCCTATTTGTAGAAAGTTTCTATTTTTGTAGTTTCTATTTATCTTTTTTTAGTAAGTTTCCATTTTCGGTAGTTTCTATTTTTCATTTTTTAGAAAGTTTACCATTTTCAGTTTAGGAAAGTTGCCAATTTTCATTTTTGGAAAGTTTCTATTTTTCTTATTAGTTTCTATTTTCAGGACCTCCGAGCTAAAAAGTGGAAATGAACTCACGAATGGAAAGAGGAGCTTGCGAACATCAAGGGAAGCAAAAATAAGGAACAATGGACCACAGAAATGAGCAGAAATGAAGAAAAGAAGTTCTCCTACTTCAACCAGAAAACCCTGCGAAAAAGAGGAAAGCTTACCAATGAAGTTTCCAACGTTACTATGAAAAAGAAATGGAAAAATAAAATGTTATGGCGTTGGGAAGATGACAAGGCTTGAAGTTGAAGCAACAAGGCCCAAGAACTCTCAAGAATGAAGTGGATTTTCGGCAAATGGATCAAAGGCCCACAAGAGCCCATGGAATTAGGGTTGTGACGCAAGAGTAAACCCTAGAGATGTTGTTGCCGTGAAATCCTAAGAGAGAAACAAGGAAGTGGCGTGAAAATCAGAAATTATCAAAGAGAATTTCGGTTGAGATTTTCTAGGGTAATTGTTATGGAAGGAAAATACACTTGGAGATTATCTTGGGGATTTGCCGTCCAAAGCTATGAGATAAAGGAGGAATAACGTGAAAACCCTAGCAAAGATGACGCCAAGAGAGATTCAAGGGAGAAATAAAAGGAAAGAGAAAAAGGTGGAGACTAAGAAAAGCTCAAAAGAAGTCTAGATACATTCCTATATTCCCTAAAGAGTTTTGGCCGAATTTAAAGTATAAAATCAGAATATATCCATGGTATTTCGGCCAAGATTATTAGGGAATTAAATGGAATTTTGTGATTGGTTGGACCACCTCATAGGGCTTATTTGGCAAGATATTATTGGAGGAAATTATGTGGAATTTTCAGATTAATTCCATGAGGTTCACACGGCTTGGTGACCAAGCATGCCGTTCCCTATATATACTCACCTCCTCTAGACGTCAAGTTCGCCCCCTTCTTTACGTTCTACAACTTAGAAAAATCAGAAAATCTTCTTAGCATAGCCGCAAGCTTCTCCATCCTCTAGTCATCTCCACGAGTTCAAGCAAGGCCAAGGGAGAAGAAGCATAGCCGTGAGCATCCATCATCCATCTCCAACCTTGAAGCTTGCTTTCGAGTTTCAAGAGACCACAACGTTTATCATCCATCTCATCTTCATCCACGGTGTAATCCGATTCTCCTTTGTAACCTTTGCTTTGAATTTCGTTGGTTATGAACTAGTTGACATATATGTTTGAACAAATTATTAATTCTGAAATTTTATGATTAATTGAGGAATTTTCAGATTCTTTTATTGTGATTCAAAGTTGCTTATGTGTGATTGTTTGATTAAATTTGTTTAATTGATAACTCTTGTATGTTAATTCTAAATGGTTCGAAACTTTTAGGGTTTATGTATGAGTGATGCTACGAATTTAAGAACATGAATCAACTTTTTGGTTTTGTGTACTTAAATCGAAAAGTAGTAAAGGTTTTGTGCAAAAATCGGATTTAATCAAAGAGAATTGCAATTAGGTGGACTTTTTCATACTAAGTTGCACACTTGAGTTGATAGCCTTTCTAGGTGCTTATTGCGTTGAACATGTGATGATTGACTAGTTTTCTAGGGCTTGAATGCATGTTTGATAGGATTAGTCTTTGTGCTTTCACTTAAATTAATTAGCATTGAAAAGTAAAATATGGGAATTGTTTGCTTTCTAACGATTTACATGATCAACTCCTTTTGCATGACTTTGATGAACAATGTTAGAACTTGAATCGATTTTAATCATAGTTTTGGTTTTAAACTTTGTTCTCTCATTCCATTCGTATTTTTATGTTTTTGCATTTTAATTATTTTCTTAACTTAGTTTATTTTTCGAAAATCAAAATCAAAAATAACCCCCCTTTTTCATAAATAGTGTATATATGTGTGAATATTATACTTTGTATTAATTTTAATTGTTTAATTGTTTGATAATGACAGGTGTACCCTCAATCCCCGGAATAGAACGATCCCTATTTGCTTATACTGCTAACGATCTTTTCAGGGTTAAATTATGCGCTTGCTCAGAGTGTGTCACTTCCTTTAGGAATTCTAGGGATGAATCTAGACTCCTTTGTAGCCGTTTCTTGGTCTCCACACTTTGGCTTTCCTTAAAACTCTCCCTAGAATATCTCTTTGCCGAAATCTCTAGGGTTTTTTCATGATTATCACAGCAATTCCTTCTTTTCCTCTTGGCTTGGACGGCAAAAGGTCTCCTAGGGTTTATCTTTCCATTAAAATTGCCCTAGAAAATATCTTGCCGAAATCTTCTAGGTTCTTGCTTGATTTTCACGCATTTTTTCTCTCCTTCTTTGTATTTTCACGGCAAACTCTCTCTAGGGTTTCTTCATTGCGTCACAAACCCTAAATCCATGGGCTTTTGTGGGCCTTTGATCCATTTTGCCGAAAATCAAATAAGTCTTGAGAGTTCTTGGGCCGTGTTGCTTCAACTTCAAGCCTTTATACATTCCAACGCCATATCTTCATTATTTCGGTCAAGTTTCTTGGTTAGCCTTGGAATCTTGCTTGGTACACTTTCCTCTTTTGCGCAGGGTTTCCTGGTTGGAACAGGAAAGCTTCTTTTCTTCATTTCTGCTCATTTCTGTGGTCCATTGTTCCTCATTTTTGCTCCCCTCAACGTTTGCAAGCTCCTCTTTCCATTTGTGAGTTCATTTCCACTTTTTAGCTTCGAGGTCCTGAAAATGGAAACTATTAAGAAAAATAGAAACTTTCCTAAAATGAAAAATGGCAACTTTCCTAAACTGAAAATGGAAACTTTCCAAAAATGAAAAATAGAAACTACAAAATAGAAACTTTCTACAAATAGGAACTTTCCCAATCAAAGAATGGAAACTTTCCTAAACAGGGTTTTAATAAGGAAATAACGCAAGAAATGTAGGGAAAAGCAAGTAAAACGTCGCATTAAAATGCTCCTATCAACAGTCACTCCAGACTTTTTTGGCACAACTTGAATTGGGGATACCCATTTAGAATCTGAAATGGGGTAGATCACGCCACAATCTAGGAGTTTGATGACCTCCTTCTTCACAACTTCCATTATGGGAGGGTTGAGATGACGTTGAGCCTCTCTAGTGGGTTTGGATCCCTCCTCAAGAAGTATCCTATGGACGCAGGTTGTAGGGCTGATTCCCTTGATATCCGCCAATGTCCATCCTATGGCGGTCTTGTGTTCCTTAAGCATCTCCACCAATCTATCCTCTTGGGAAGACGTAAGTGCAGAGGACACAATCACTGGTAAGGTCTCCTTGTCCCCTAAATAGACATACTTCAAATGGTCTGGAAGAAGTTTAAGTTCAAGTTCTGGGGCCTGGACTACTAAAGGTAAAGTCTTGTTAGCAGATAACTGAATGGACAAGGGTGGAGTAGACTTACCTACGAAGGGTGATACCTCAAGGAAGGACACGTTTTCAATGATCTTGTCCTCTAAAGTGTCCCTCAACTCATCCTCTTGAATTGTGACGCGATTCTTGGTGTACCCTACTCCTTGCTCGATTGTAGTGACTAAGGTGTCCTCATTCATGATATCAAACATTTTATGCGCAAGATTATGATACGTGCAAAAGCATCGTCAATTTAAACCCTGAAAAATATCATCGTTAGTATAGAGCAAATAGGGTATCGTTCAAAACCGGGGATTGAGGGTGCTAACATGTGAGAACAAATTAAAGAGAAAGAATATACACATTTACGAAATTGAAAGAACACTTTACAAGTTTTACAAAAATTAGAATTTACAAGTTACAAGCATGCTTAGAATTAGAACAACAAAGAAAAGAGAGAGAGCACTTACATTTAACATACGAAATTAGAAGACAATGAACAAAGAAAACAACGAAATCACATATATATACTCACACAAATCGAAACAAACAAAGAAAACCAAGTTAGAATGGGTTTTGGAAATCCTACTCCCATTTATACACAATTACAAATCCATATCACATAGGGAATCCATATACAACAAGGAAACAAATTATTGACCAAGTCAAACAAGAAATCCTAAGTCAAAACTAACTCTAACTACTTTTCCTAAAAAACACCAAAGAATCCCTAAAATTTAGGAACACCTAAAAAACACAAAACAAAATCCTAAAAACCACTAAATTAATTCCTAGAAAACACTAACACATATTTACTATTCACGGATTTACTATTCACGAATTTTAAAAAAACATTTTTTTATTTATTTTATTATTCATATGAACATGCTACCTAAAAACTCTAAGTTAATTTTAATTATTTACAAATGTACAAAAACACATAACATAAAAGATAGGGGGGTTTTTGAAGATTGAAAACAGAAATTTTCGAAAACAAATAAAAGATTAAAATCGTTTCTATACAAAGGTTGGAAAAGAAGAATTTTCGAAGAACAACTTATCAAGAACCAATCAAGAACAACATATTCATGCATCCCTTTATCTTTCTTTTAATTACCCTGGAAAGCTATCAACCAAGACATAAAAGATCAAAGAAACCAATGTCCCTTTTAACTTTCTTTCTTAAGTTAAATCGAATTAGCAAAGCACCAAATCAATTTTATTTTGAAAAGTTCGATATCAATAATGAAAAATCCCGTTTTCAAATCATTAAGTCCAAGAAAGAATCAATAGACATGCAAATCCAAGCACTCAAAGCAAGTCAAAACTCATCATCACATGCATAATCTGCTTTCGACTCAAAGCAAGCCTTTACTACTTATTCGAATTAGAGTTACAAAGCATAACCTAATTACTAGCAAGTTACATGCAATTCGGAATTGTTTGTCAGACTTAGAGAATCGTTAACATGTACTGAAGCATAAAACCAGATCAACAATCCATATATTCGGCAATTAATCAAGACAAAGGACACACAAACACATCAATCATGAGAAGAACATCAAAATTATACTTCGAAAACAGTTTTGTCACATCGTAGTTTCGGTTTACACAACAGATTTTCCAAAGCAGAAATTCTAACTACAAGAAAGCAAAAACCGTGAAAATACATGATGAGATTATGGTGTGGACAACCCTTGATCACGTCCCAAGGTCCAAAGCAGATCCAAGATGGTGCACAAGTGAAGATCACGGCTAGGAAGGTGGATGGTCACGGCCTTTCTCCTTGAAGATTGCGAAACCTGAAAAACTAGAGAGAACAAGTGAGAATACGAAATTGTGGAGAAAATTCTGAACTTTGAGACGTCAAATACACTAGGTATATATAGGAGAACGTCTCAAGGTACTCCCAATTCGTTTATACTTGACTTCTCCAAGTTTGTGTTGATTTAGAACTTGTTTGGCACAAAGCAGATTTCCGGCAGTCTTGACCTCAGTGCACTAAAACGGCCATAACTTCCTCTAGATATCGCGGAGCTGTAAAAAGTTCTGGAAACTAGACATCTGTAGCTTTCCAACCATATAAAGATCATAATTTTCTGAGCTCTGAGCGATTTATGGCACTCCGTTGAAGTTGACTGATCTGCACAGACAGTAATCCGAATCTGTAATGGATTTGACTTTTAAAGCACAACTTAAGTCCACTTCGGTTTTCCTTCACATCACATGCCTTTCACGTGTCTTCCACGCCTTGTTGAAGAATGAAACGTCAAGAACTCCCTAGAACCTTCAAGAATCTCACGGCAATTCCAATCCATACTCAACTAGAAATCCAAACTCCACATTTCTCTCAAAACCGAATCCAAAGTGTATTGCTCTTCCATGTGCACGGCATATGACCATTCTTGAGACTTCTAGATACTTCATGAACATTCCAAGGCTCTCCTAGTATGAGTAAAACTCCATATGCAAGTAGGTTTCCTAGTTGAATACTGCTTCCTTTTCCGAGATGCTTCTACACTATTCCGGAACCTTCTTGAGTAATCCTTATCCCACAGGGACTCCTTATCACACTAGGTTTCCTTATCTGAGTAGAATTGGGTTTCCTTGTCCAAGTAGAACTCCTAGTCCAAGTCAGCTTCTGACTCCTACTCCAACTGGGATTCCTTTTCCTAGTCAAACAGGGAGAACTTCCATTTCTTCATTTCTTTCCAATTCTGCGCCACTTGTGCCTTCCTTAGCCATTTTTGGACTTTGAGACTCCATTTACACCTGTAAAACACTAACTAAGTTAAATTGATCAAGATAAAGGAAATAACTTAGCAAAATATAGGGTTTAAACATTATAAACGTCGCATTTTATGCTCCTATCAGATTATCCAAAATATCAATGGAAAAACAATCATGAACATCAAGAGGATACCTCATGGCTTCAAAGATGTTGAAGCCAATAACGTCACCATCAAATTCCATGGTGAGAGATCCAACGTACACGTCTATCTTCGTCCTAGCCGTCCTTAAGAAAGGGCGTCCCAAAAGTAATGGCGTCTAACTCACAGGAGAGTCCTCCATTTCCAATACGTAGAAGTCAGCTGGAAAGATAAGATGGTTAACCAGCACAAGCACATCTTCCAACAAACCTCTAGGGTATGCATTGGACCTGTCAGCTAACTGAATGATAACATTATCAGATTTAAGCTCTCCTAGACCTAGGGTTTCATAAACAGAGTAGGGCATAACATTAACAGATGCTTCTAGGTCTAACATGGCATTCTTAAATCTAGAGTTACCAATGCTGCAGGGAATGGTGAAGCTTCCAGGATCCTTGCATTTGGGAGGGAGCTTCCTCTGAATGAGGGCAGAGACGTTCTCACTTACCTTTACCACCTCCTTCTCACGGTTTACCCTCCTTGTGGTACACAGCTGATACACTCAAAAGCAAGCGCGCAATTTAACCCTGCAAAATGTAGTTGTCAGTATAGAATAAGTAGGGATCATTCTAGCCGGGGATTGAGGGTACACTTGTAATTGCAAAAATAAATTAATAAAAGTAAAAAGTATTATTTACAAAAAGAACATATACAAATAACAAAATACAAGGGGGGTTTAAGAATTAGAGTTTTGAAAATTAAAATAAATAAAAGAAAGAAAATATAAAAACACATGTACAAGAATGAAACGTAAGAAACAAAGATCAAAATCAATTCCATGCAATCAAATTCTATTCAAACCCTATAATTGATCATCTAAGTCATGAGAAAGAAGTTGATCATGTGAAACATTCGACGCAAATGATTTCCCATATTTTACTTTCCTTTACTAATTAACCAAAGTGAAAGCACCTAGATCAATCCTATTAAACATGCAATCAGAGTCTAGAAAGCTAGCTAATCAAAACATGTTCAACGCAAGAAGCATAGAGAAAGGTTATCAACTTAAGTGCACAACCTAGTTATGAATAAGTTCACCTATTTGCAATCCTCTTCAATTGAATTTGACCTTTGTCCATGATAGGAGCATTTTAGTGCGACGATTTAACTGCATTTCCCTACATTTTCTGCATTATTTCCTTAATAAAACTCTGTTTAGGAAAGTTTCCATTCTTTGATTGGGAAAGTTCCTATTTGTAGAAAGTTTCTATTTTGTAGTTTCTATTTTTCATTTTTGGAAAGTTTCCATTTTCAGTTTAGGAAAGTTGCCATTTTTTTCATTTTAGGAAAGTTTCTATTTTCAGGACCTCGGAGCTAAAAAGTGGAAATGAACTCACAAATGGAAAGAGGAGCTTGCAAACGTTAAGGGGAGCAAAGATGAGACACAATGGGCCACAGAAATGAGCAGAAATGAAGAAAAGAAGTTTTCCTGCTTCAACCAGGAAACCCTGCGAATGGGAGGAGAGCTTACCAAGCAAGTTTCCAATGCAACCATGAAAAAGAAATGGAAAAATGAAGTGTCATGACGTTGGAAGGTGACAAGGCTTGAAGTTGAAGCAACAAGGCCCAAGAACTCTCAAGACTTATTGGATTTTCGGCAAAATGGATCAAAGGCCCATAAAAGCCCATGGAATTAGGGTTTGTGACGCAAGGAGTAAACCCTAGAGAGAGTTTGCCGTGAACTACCAAGAGAGAAACAAGGGATGGCGTGAAAAAAAATCAGAAAATATGAAGAAGATTTCGATGGAGATTTTCTTGGGAGACTTTTAAGGAAAGAGAATATGTGTTGAACACAAAAAGCTCTCAAATGAGTCTAGATTCATCCCTAGAATTCCTAAAGGAAGTTTGGCCAAATTTGAACTAAAAAATTGGAAATTATCTCAAGGTATTTCGGCCAAGATTTTTAGGGAATTAAAATGGAGTTTTGTGATTGGTTGGACCATCTCATAGGGCTTATTTGGCAAGCTATCATTGGAGAAAACTATGTGGCATTTTCAGATTAATTCCATGGAAAATAAAGAAGAAATACACGGCTTGGAGACCAAGGCATGCGTTCCCTATATATACTCCCTCTTTCTCAACGTCAAGGGTCCCTCTCTTTTACGTTTACACTTTAGAAAAAAAAATATGAAAACCTCTAGCATAGCCGTGAGCTTCTCCATCCTCTAGTCATCTCCACGAGTTCAAGCAAGGCCAAGGGAGAAGAAGAATTGCCGTGAGCATCATCATCCATCACCATCCTTGAAGCTTGCTTTCGAGTTTCAAGGGATCACAACATCCATCATCCATCTTCATCCTCCATCCACGGTGTAATCCGATTCTCCTTTGTAACCTTTGCTTTGAATTTTGTTGGTTATGAACTAGTTGACATATGTGTTTGAACAAATATTAATTTCTGGAATTTTTTTTATGATTGAATGAAATTTTCAGATTCTATTATTGTAATTCAAGAGTTGCTTATGTGAGTTTGTTTAATTAAATTTGCTTTACAGAAAACTTTTTTATGTTTATCTTATTTGGGTCGACACTTATAGGATTTGCATGTAATTGGTGCTAGGTTTAAGAACATGAATCAACTTTTTGTTTTGTGTAAACTTGAATCAAAGTAGTAAAGGTTTTGGACAAAGATCGAATTTAATTAAAGAGGATTGCAATTAGGTGGACTTTTCCATACTAAGTTGTACACTTGAGTTGATAGCCTTTCTATGTGTTTCATGCGTTAAACATGTCATGATTGACTAGCTTTCTAGGGCTTGATTACATGTTTGATAGGATTGATCTAGGTGCTTTCGCTTAGGTTAATTAGCATTGAAAAGTAAAAAATGGGAAATTATTTGCTTTCGAATATTTCACATGATCAACTCCTTTCTCATGACTTAGATGAACAATATTAGAATTGAATCGATTTTAATCATAGTTTCGGTTTTGATCTTTGTTCTCTCATTCCATTTGTGTTTTTATGTTTATGTGTTTTATTTGTTTTCTTTACTTAGTTTAATTTTCCAAAACCAAAACAAAATCCCCCCTTTTCGTAAATAATGTTTATACTTGTGAATATCTTTGTGAATATTATACTTTGTTTTAATTTTAATTGTTTAATTGTTTGACAATGACAGGTGTACCCTCAATCCCCGGAATAGAACGATCCCAATTTGCTTATACTACTAACGATATTTTCAGGGTTAAATTGCGCGCTTGCTTATAGCGTTATCTGTCCAAAGCCTTTACTACTTGTGATTTAGGTTCACAAAACTATTAGGTGAATCGTTTACCTAAATCTAGCACCAATTACATGCAAATCCTATAAGTGTCGACCCAAATAAGATAAACATATAAAAGTTTTCTATCAAGAAAATTCAATCGAACGAACTAACATAAGCAACTTAGAATCACAATTATAGAATGCGAAAACTTTATTTAAACATAGAAATTGGGCTTAAACTTTTCCCTAAATGTTATTGTTAACTAGAAACAAATTCCTAAGAAATCAAACAAGGAAATCAAATGATTACAAGGAAAAAGAATGAATTACACCGTGAGTGGAGATGGAGAGCTTGATGGTTGGATCTTGAATCTTGGAAGCAAGCCTTCAAGGTGGACGATGGAGGATATGATCTTCACTGCTCCTTCTTCTTCTTCCTCTCCTTGCTTGAAAACGCGGAACTTGCAACTAGAGAGTGGAGAGGGAGGGAGAGCTTATGATGTTATTGAGGATTTTCTGAATGAAAGTGTGTTTTCGTTGGATTTTGGCGGAGCTCAGCTCACTTGTTTGACAAGGGACGAGACCCTTTGTCAGCACTTCTCGTATCCAAGCTAGACCTTAGACATCACTGATACGCTTTGAGCAAGCGCATAATTTAACCCTGAAATGTCATTAGTAGTATAAAGTAAATAGGGATCGTTCTATTCCGGGGATTGAGGGTACACCTGTCATTGTTAAACAATTAAATAATTAAAATTAAAACAAAGTATAATATTCACAAAGATATTCACAAGTATATACATATTTACGAAAATAAGGGGGGATTTTGTTTTTGGTTTTCTTTTTCCGAAAATAAATACTAAGTTAACTAAATGATTAAAATGCCAAAAACATAAAAATACAAATGGAATGCAAGAACAAAGATCAAAGTCGAAACTCATGATTAAAATTGATTCAAGTTCATCATTGTTCATCATAGTCATGCAAGAGGAGTTGATCATGTGAAACGTTAAAAGCAAACAATTCCCCATATTTTACTTTCAATGCTAATTAATCTAGGTGAAAGCACATAGACTAATCCTATCAAACATGCATTCAAGCCCTAGAAAGCTAGTCAATCATACATGTTTAACGCAATAAGCACCTAGAAAGGCTATCAACTCAAATGTGCAACTTAGTATGAAAAAGTCCACCTAATTGCAATCTTCTTTGATTAAATTCGGTTTTTGTACAAAACCTTTACTACTTATTCGATTCAAGAACACAAAACCAAAAAGTTGATTCATGTTCTTAAATTCGTAGCAACATTCACATAAAAACCCTAAATGTTTCGAACCATTCAAGATTATCATACAAAAGATTTCTATCATGCAAATTTAATCAAACACTCACACAAAAGCAACCATAAATCGCAATATATGAATCTGAAAATTAACAATTAATCATAAAATTTCAGAAATCAACACTTGTTCAAACATGTGTGTCAACTAAGGCAAAACCAACGAAAATACAAAGCAAAGTTACAAGGAGAATCGGATTACACCGTGATGAAGGTGAGATGAATGAAGTGATGATGTGGACTCTTGAATTTCGAAAGCAATCTTCAAGGTGGAGGATGGATGGTGTTCACGGCTTGTCTTCTTCTTCCTTGGCCTTGCTTGCACTTCGTGGTTGCCCTAGAGGATGGAGAGGAGCACGGCTAGGCTAAGAAGATTTTCTGATTTTTTTTTCTAAGTTGTCAATTGTATGGAGAGAGGAACCCTTGACGTTGAGAAGAAGAGAGACTATATAGGGGACGGCAAACTTGGTCTCCAAGCCGTGTAATTCTCTAGGGTTTCTCACGGCAATGACTTGTTTAATCCACACATCTTCCTCCAATGTAAGCTTGCCACATAAGCCCTATGACATGGTTCAACCAATCACATAATTTTTTAGAATATCTCCCTAAATAAACTTGCCGAAATTCCTTGAGATATTTTCTTATTTTGCACTTCCAATTCGGCCAAACTTCCTTTAGGGTTTCAAGGAATGTATCTAGACTTCTTTTGAGAGATTTTCGAGTTCAACATATATTCTCCTTCCTTTTATTTCTCCCTCAAAAATCTCTACCGAATTTCTCTTTAATATTCTGATTTTCCACGCCTCTTCCTTGTTTCTCTCATTGCTTTGGACGGCAAACATCTTTAAGGTTAGGGTTTTGCGTCACAAACCCTAATGTCATGGGCTTTGGTGGGCCTTGATCCAATTTGCCGAAAATTCAAAGTGTTCTTGGGCCTCGTTGCTTCATCTTCAAGCCTTCTTATTTTCCAACGCAAAACACTTCATTTATTTCATTTCTTTTCATAGTTGCGTTGGAAACTTCATTGGTAAGCTCTCCTCCATTTCGCAGGGTTTCCTGGTTGCACTAGGAAAGCTTGTTTCTTCATTTCTGCTCAAATGTGTGGGCCGTTTTCTCTCATATTTGTTCGCCTTGACGTTCGCAAGCTCCTCTTTCCATTCGTGCGTTCATTTCCACTTTTGAGCTCGGAGGTCCTGAAAATAGAAACTAGTATGAAAAATAGAAACTTACCTAATTTGAAAAATAGAAACTTACTAAAAATGAAAAATAGAAAGTTACTAAAAATGAAAAATAGAAACTTTCCTAAACTGAAATTGGAAACTTGCCAGAAATGAGAAATGAAAACTACGAAAATAGAAACTTTATGCAAATAGGAACTTTCCCAATCAAAGAATGGAAACTTTCCAAAACAGGGATTTTTCCAAGGAAATGGCGCAGAAAACATAGGGAAATGCAGTTAAAACGTCGCATTAAAATGCTCCTATCAAATTCCCCCACACTTAGCTTTTGCTAGTCCCTTAGCAAAATCACACTAAGACATACACTAAGACTCAACGAAAATTAAAGACTCAAACAAACAAAAACTCTATTGCCCTTCAACTATTTGTCTCAGCAATCTCTTACTTTCACAACACCAAGATTAGCACTCAACCAAGAATATATTTTAGGCATTCGAGAGTTAATTAAAACACATAATTCACATATACACAAGTAGGACTTGGTTGGAACAATGGTGATGGTTTCTGTTAAGCATGCTTCAACAAGTTTGATTCAATTCCCCACAAGGTATATCCACTCTTTCTTCTCTCAGATCATGGCAATGCTTAAAAGCTTATACACTCAAGTATATGTGAAAGATAGCAAGTATATCACATAATGCAAGAAACGAAAGCACAAGTATAATTTTCTTTAAAGATCTCATGAAGGATATCAACTACTTGCACAGATGGACCCAAGCCATAGGTTCAACTCTTGTAACTCATCTCCACATCAAGGGCTGTCCCATCTTAAGGATCAAGAAGGTCTTCTCAAGGGTTGTAATGGGGCCATGGCTCAAGGTTTAAGGAAACGAAGGGTAAGGAAATTAACAAAGTGTCCTAAAAACCTAGTAGAGCTCATGTAAATGTAGAGAGACTTCTAGAAATCCACCAAGTATGCAAAAACGTCACAATCCCATGGGGGTGTTATAAAGGGGCCTAATGTCTTCATGTTGGGCCCAATCTTCAATGTAAACTTCCCTTGAACTCTAGTGAAATGGACAAAGGCCAAATTTTTCTGTAGTGGACCTTCAATTCAAAGCAAACTCCAAGATCACTAAGTATGGGGTACTAAAGTCCATAAACATATTCTCTTTTCTTTTTCTTAGCCGTTTCATATTTTCATTTTTTCTTTTTCTTTTTCTTTTTCTCGGCTTTTTCATACATTTTCATTCATGGACAAGTTTACCCCCACACTTGAACCTTCACCTCTTCTTATTCTTCAATATTGACGCCAAAAATCTTCAAGTAAAGTCTCAATTTAGCTCCACTAAGTCCTTAGGACAAAGGGTAGGGTTATAGCTATACTAAGGCTTAGGTTAAAGATTTTAAGGGTGATGAAAGAAAAGGCTTAACGTAGGCTCAAAGGGGTTTATCTAGGGGAGTCCCACGACGGGCACAATTAGGGACACAGGTTCATTTGGCAATGGTGGTAATTCCTAGGGTGCCTCTATCCTTTCCAGAATCAGGGCCATGTATTGATATAACGTCTCAACAAGCACAAGAGCGAATTCTAGCATTCTCTAGTCCATCAAACTTAATCTATGGCAAGTAGTCAATCAAGATGAAAGAATAATGAGATCATCAAAACATCGCCAAGAAATTAAGAATATATATTTTTCATTCACTCCAAGAAAAAGGGACATGGGCACAATTATCTCACATGGGTTTATCTGAATCAAAACTCATCTTAACATGCTCATATTCTGTACCAAAGTTACGAGATCCATATCCACTACAAGGCATATATTTTTCATATATCTCAATTAACCAAAGAATACCATTTTAAGTCATCTCAATTTCGTGATCCTCTTTTAGTCATGATTTCAGAGATATAGAATCATCCTAGACAGTTGAAAGGGCATCCTAAGACTCAAAACAAAAACAAAAGCAACGAAATTTTTATTTTTATGACATTTTTCGATTTTTTTTTTGTATTTTTCAATATATGACTCAAAAATAAAAGATTCAAAATATAAATCCCTTCCCCCACACTTAAATATTGCATTGTCCTCAATGTAATCAATCATAAGCATGCAATGAAACACTTAAGCATATAGGGATGAAATTTACGAAAATAAAGTTCAAAGAAAAACAAAAGGCATAAAATAAAGAAGTAGGGAGGAAAAAGAGCAAATCTGCGTTGAAGGCTCCTCCACAGCTACTTCTGAATTGGGTTGCCTCCCAAGCAGCGCTTAATGTTTATAGTCTTTCAGCCTAGACTTGTACCTCCATTTAATCCTTAAGAGGTGGAACGTTTTGGAGGGGTACTTCCTCCACTTCGTGTTCCACAAACGCCTCATAGTAAGGCTTCAAGCGATGGCCATTCACTTTGAACTCGTTACCTGTTTGTTCACTCTTTATCTGCACAGCTCCATGAGAAAACACATTAGTGATAACAAAAGGTCCAATCCAACGAGAACGAAGTTTACCTGGGAAGAGTTTGAGACGAGAATGGAAGAGAAGAACTTTTTGACCCACAACAAAAGTCTTCCTTCAAATCATTTTATCATGGAATGCCTTAGTCTTTTCTTTATAAATGTTGGCACTTTCGAAGGCATCATTCCTAATCTCCTCTAACTCTTGCAACTGCAGCTTCCTATGAAGCCCAGCTTCATCAAGATCCATGTTGAACTGCTTCACAGCCCACCAAGCTTTGTGCTCTAACTCCACAGGTAAATGGCAAGGTTTGCCATAGACAATTCGATATGGGGACATACCTATGGGAGTCTTATATGCAGTTCTGTAAGCCCACAAAGCATCCTCCAAGCGTAGGGACCAATCCTTCCTGTTAGGGTTCACAGTCTTTTCCAATATCCCCTTGATCTGACGATTTGAGACTTCAGCTTGCCCACTAGTTTGGGGGTGATAAGGTGTAGAAACCTTATGTGTAACATCATATTTCTTCAACAAGGCCTCAATCGTCCGATTGCAAAAGTGGGATCCACCATCACTAATGAGAACTCTAGGCATTCCAAACCTGCTAAAGATGTTAGACTTGATAAAATTTGCAACAACCTTAGAGTCATTAGTTCGAGTGGCCTTTGCTTCCACCCATTTGGAAACATAGTCCACTGCAAGTAAGATATATAAACACCCAAAAGATGAAGGGAAAGGTCCCATGAAATCTATACCCCAGACATCAAATATTTCAACAGTTATGATATTAGACAATGACATTTGATCTCTAGAGCTTAAATTTCCTGTTCTTTGGCAGCTATCACAAGTCAAACAATAAGCATGTGCATCCTTAAATAACGTTGGCCAAAAGAACCCAGACTCTAACACCTTAAACGTAGTCTTTTTAGACCCAAAGTGACCCCCACATGCTTTAGAATGGCAAAAAGAAAGTATGGCATTATGTTCATGTTCAGGCACACATCTCCTAATCAGTTGATCAGAGCAATATTTCCACAAATAAGGTTCATCCCAAACATATTGCTTAACAGTTTTCCTAAGCCTATCTCTATGAGCACGTGACATGGTATCAGGAATCTTCCTAGAAACAATATAGTTCACAATATCAGCATACCATGGTTCACTTACCTGAAGTCCAAAGAGCTGCTCATCTGGAAACGTCTCCACCAGAGGGAGAGGGTCTTCTGCATGCACCAAACGACTCAAGTGGTCAGCTACCACGTTTTCACTACCCTTCTTGTCCTTGATTTCAACGTCAAACTCTTGTAAGAGTAGGACCCATCTGATAAGCCTTGGTTTCGCCTCCTTCTTGGTCATCAAGTATTTCAAAGCTGCATGGTCAGTATAAATAATCACCTTGGTACCAAGTAAGTAGGAACGAAACTTTTCAAGGGCAAAGACAACTGCAAGGAGCTCTTTCTCTGTGGTGGAGTAATTCATTTGTGCATCATTCAGAGTCCTTGAGGCGTAGTAGATGGCATAGGGTCGTTTGTCCTTCCTTTGGCCCAAAACAGCTCCAACTGCATAGTCAGAGGCATCACACATCAACTCAAAGGGCAAGGACCAATCTGGAGGTAGCATGATGGGGGCTGACGTCAACAACTCCTTAAGCTTGTCAAAAGCATCTTGACATTCCTTGTCAAAGTGAAACGGGACATCCTTCTGGAGTAGTTGGCATAGAGGTCTCGAAATCTTGGAGAAGTCCTTGATAAACCTCCTATAAAAACCTGCATGGCCAAGGAAAGAACGAATCTCTCTCACAGAAGTGGGAGAGGGTAAGTAACGCACAATATCCACCTTGGCCTTATCAACCTCTATTCCCCTAGCAGAGACAATATGTCCTAGAACTATTCCTTGTTTAACCATAAAATGGCATTTCTCCCAATTAAGCACAAGGTTAGTTTCCATGCAACGTTTTAGAATTATTTCCAGATTATTAAGACAATCATCAAAATTCTTTCCAAAAACTGAAAAGTCATCCATGAATACCTCTATGATTTTCTCAATATAGTCTGAAAAAATACTTACCATACACCTCTGAAAGGTACCTGGGGCGTTGCAAAGTCCAAAGGGCATACGTCGATAGGCAAACGTCCCAAAGGGGCAAGTGAAGGTTGTCTTCTCTTGGTCTTCATTGGCTATGGCAATCTGATTGTAGCCTGAGTAGCCATCCAAGAAACAGTAGTAATCATGGCCAGCCAAACGCTCAAGCATCTGATCAATGAATGGAAGAGGAAAGTGATCTTTCCTTGTTGTTGCGTTGAGCTTCCTATAATCAATGCAAACTCTGTGGCCTGTGACTGTCCTTTGGGGCACCAGTTCGTTCTCAGCATTTTTCACCACAGTTACCCCAGATTTCTTGGGCACAACTTGAACTGGAGAGACCCACTTGGAGTCTGAAATAGGGTAGATCACCCCACAATCAAGGAGCTTGATGACCTCCTTCTTCACAACTTCCATCATAGGAGGGTTGAGACGACGTTGAGCCTCTCTAGTGGGTTTTGTCCCCTCCTCAAGAAGTATTCTATGGACGCAAGTAGTAGGGCTTATTCCCTTGATATCCGCCAACGTCCATCCTATGGCGGTCTTGTGTTGCTTCAACATCTCCACCAATCTCTCCTCTTGAGACGAAGTAAGAGAGGAGGACACAATCACTGGTAAAGTCTCCTTGTCTCCTAAGTAGACATACTTCAAGTGGTTTGGTAGAGGTTTAAGTTCAAGTTCTGGTGCCTGAACCACTGAAGGTAAAGTCTTATTAGCAGATAACTGAATGGACAAGGGTGAAGTCGACTTACCTACATAGGGTGAAGCTTCAAGGAATGAGACGTTTTCAATGATCTTTCCTTCACAAGTGTCCTTCAATTCCTCCTCTGAGACAATGGCACCACCTTTTGTGTACCCTACTCCTTGTTCGAGTGTTGTGGCTAGGGTATCCTCATTCATGGCATCAAACATTTTCTGGGCAAGATCATCCAAAATGTCAATAGAATAACAATCATTTATATCAAGAGGATACCGCATGGCTTCAAAAATGTTGAAGCCAATAACGTCACCATCAAACTCCATGGTGAGAGAGCCTGCATACACATCTATCTTTGTCCTAGCTGTCCTTAAGAAAGGACGTCCCAAAAGCAAAGGAGTGGAACTCACAGGGGAGTCCTCCATTTCCAACACATAAAAATCAGCTGGGAAGATAAGATGGTTAACCTGCATAAGCACATCCTCCAACAAACCTCTAGGGTAGGCATTGGATCTGTCAGCTAACTGAATGATAACATTATCAGATTTAAGTTCCCCTAGACCTAGGGTTGCATAAACAGAATAGGGCATAACATTAACAGATGCACCTAGATCTAGCATGGCATTCTTAAATCTGGAGTTACCAATAGTACATGGAATAGTAAAGCTTCCAGGATCCTTACACTTTGGAGGAATCTTCCTCTGAATCAAGGCAGAAACGTTCTCACTTACTTTTACCACCTCCTTTTCACGGTTTACTCTCCTAGTAGTGCAAAGCTCTTTAAGGAACTTGGCGTACTTAGGGACTTGTTTGATGGCCTCCAGGAGGGGTAAGTTTACTTGCACCTTCTTGAAAGTTTCCAAGATAGCTTGGTCACTTTCATCCTTCTTTGATTTGGCAAACCTGCGTGGAAAGGGCATGCAAGAAGAAGAAGGGTTAGCAATAACCGAATTTGATAAGTTAGAATTAGTACCTTGAATTTCCGGTTTTGCCTTTAGTGGTGAGGACGCCTTGATTTCTTCCTTGGACGTTGCAGGGTCCTTTTCAATACCCAACTTTGTGGGTTCATGGTCTTCCTCAATCTCTATGCTCACTTGGCCCTTCTTGGGTGGCTTGGGTTGATCCACAAATGGCCTTCCACTCCTTGTAGTCACAACTGATGCATTCTCCACATTACCCTTAGGATTAGGTATTGTGACACTAGGGAGCTTCCCATTCTCATGAATCTTGCTCATGAAGTCCACAACTTGGCCCATCTGCTTCTTGAGTTCTGCAATGTCCTTAGTATGGGTCTGTTGTCCTTGGATCAAAGCCTGAGTGGAGTTTGTCAAGGCTTGTGTAGAGCTAGTCAAGGCTTCCAATGCCTTATCATAATGAGAATTGGAATTCCCAGAGTTCTGTGGAGGAGGAGGCATGTAAGGCCTTTGAAAAGATGATCCTTGAAATGAAGGCCCTTGAGGACGTTGGAAGTTCCCACCAAGAGGATTCTGAGTGTTTTCATTGTTGGTCCACTTGAAGTTGGGATGGTCCCTCCATCCAGGGTTGTAGGTATTGGAATAAGGATCATACTTAGGACGTTGAGGTCCTCCCTGATATCCACCTTGAAATCCTCCAATAGCATTTGCGGATTCCCATCCTCCATTCTCATTGAGTTGAGGGCACTGATCTGTGACATGCCCTTGCATAGAGCATACCCCACAAGCTATTGGTGCACCAATTCCCTTAGAAGTGACGACTTGGTTCATTAGGAGAGTGAGCTTGTTCAGTTGATCCTCAATGGCATTATTCCTGCCCACTTCATGCACCTTTCGAATGGAGTGCCCTATACCCTCATATTGTTGATTGTTGAGGGCACGATTCTCAATAAGTTCCTCTCCAGCTGCAGGTGACTTGTCCACAAAACCTCCTCCAGCTGCAGCATCAAGCATTTGCCTCTCTAAGGGTAAGAGTCCCTCATAAAAGCATGTAAGTAGGGTCTCATCCTTCATCTGATGTTGAGGACATTGGGCAAGTAAGGAATTGAACCTCTCATAGTAGGCAGCATAAGACTCATCTGGGGCTTGTTCAATTCCACTGAGCTTCTTCCTGAGTGCGATGACCTTTGAAGCTGGGAAGTATTTTTCCAAGAAGGCCTTCCTCATTGTGTCCCAAGAGGTGATACGTCCAGCAGGAATCTCATATAGCCAATCTTTGGCTCTGTCAGCTAAGGAGAATGGGAATGCCTTCATCTTCAGAATATTTGCATCTGCTCCTTGTGGTTGCATGTTAGAACACACAACCTGGAATGCTCTAAGATGCTTGTGGGCGTCCTCCATAGGAAGCCCATGGAACATAGGGAGTTGATGCAATAGCCCACTCTTCAGTTCAAACTCTGCTTGTCTTCCTGCTGCAGGGGCAGGGTACACAATGCCTATAGGGGGTCCTCCCTCGACTGTTGCTGTGGATAGTTCCCTAATGGATGCCATTCTCTCTTCTTGAACTTCTTCAGGTGGTGGTGAAGGTGGTGGTGTAGAGTTAGACGAAACCACAGGTGAAGGTGAACGTGAAGGAGGAGATGGAGTAGGTGTAGGTGATGTAGATTCCTCAGAAGAATAGATTCTTTTCCCTTGCTCGTTAAACTTGTACTCTTTGAATTGCAAGGAGGAAGGTCTTCTGTACTCAAGTGTAGGAGGATTTTTCAAACGAGCGAGCCTTTCTTCAATCTCTTGTTTGGTAGGGATTTTAGAGGACTCGGACATTCATGGAATTCCTGAACAACATTAAAATGTACAAAAGTGAGTAACTTACGAAAATAAACAAAATACAAGTTAATATTTTCATACAAAAACGTCACTATTCACAATGCAACAAAAGAGACTGACAAAGTTTGTACAAGTAAGAGAAGTATAAAACAAACCAATTTACACGTGAAGGTTATGTACAAGTATTTTATTTTTGTCATGGAAATGTCATAAACAAAGTTAATAACTCAATTGATTCCAAGTTGTAAGTCGAGCCCAATAGAAACCACTACTATTGGTGAGCTACGATATAGGGATAGTCGCTTAAACATAAGTCACTTTCCTTTGTTTCAGAAGGCCAGATAGCCAGATTAAGAGGTAAGTGAGAGGGAGGACTCATTTTGGTGATACTACGGAGGCTACTCCCTCATTGAGGTTTACGCCCCTATCGGCTACTTCCACATTGTGGTTTACGCACAGTCTGTAGTATCTCTGAGATCCAATTTGAACCCATCACCCAGGGTCTCAACCTAAGACACCATCTGTAATGCCCCTTACTCAGCTTGGAAATTACTCATGTGTTAAACTGTTCTCCAAGTGCTAATAAAGGCCGCCCTCAACCTCATACGACCTTAGAAAGGTACGAATGAAAGGTTAAGGCCAATATTAACAAAAGGGCCCTTGTCTACTCATACGATTTTACACACTCACAACAATTAAGTAATTAACAAAATTTATAACTCCATTTTATTATCTTTAATTCTATTTCTTTACAAGTATAATTAGACAAAAATATGTACAAAACTATCACACAAAGTACAAAACGTCACTATTTACAACAACTTTTTTTTTTTTTTTTTTTCTTCGTTTTCTTTTCTCTTTTTCTTCTTTTATTTTTAAAATTATTTTCAACACTTAGGTACGGGAACAGGGAATCTCAGAGTGCAATGGGCTGTAACAGCTTCCTTTCCGAGATTATGTTTAATCCAATATACCTTAAGTGTCACAACAATTTCTTACATTTTCTTTTGTCATAAATATTATTGATATCAAATTTAATTCCAAGCGGTAAATCAAGCGGACGTGCGGCCCAAGTATAATCGTCTAGACACTAAGTCCCTCCTACATCCTTTGGGCAACCTTACTGAAATGGCCAGGTAGGGGAGGGCGAACACAAGAGGTAGGATCCATTTTGGCATAGGCTACTCCCTCATTGAGGTTTACGCCCATTTGTAAGCACTTCTGAATCCAGAACCCGTTATGAACGTTGTCCCCTTCCTAGACACCACCTCACATAGGCTATACTTACTTGGATATAAAAGGTCTTAAGTGTGAAGACAGTTCAATGAATGTTAATAAAGGCCGCCCTCAACATTAAGGGACCTGAACTAGGTACCAATAAGGGGTTTAGGCCAATATTAATAAACACGACTTCACCTATTCCTTCTTTAATTTACAACTAACAATTAAACTCGTGTTCAATAATATAAATAACAACCTAAGTAATTAAACTAAGTTTCGAAAATTACAAATAATTAACAAGTAATATTTTTTTTTTTTTTTTCGGTCACAATAAAAATAAAACAAATATTCACAATATAACAAATGATTTTTCAATCCCCGGCAACGGCGCCAAAAATTGATACGCTTTGAGCAAGCGCATAATTTAACCCTGAAATGTCATTAGTAGTATAAAGTAAATAGGGATCGTTCTATTCCGGGGATTGAGGGTATACCTGTCATTGTTAAACAATTAAATAATTAAAATTAAAACAAAGTATAATATTCACAAAGATATTCACAAGTATATACATATTTACGAAACTAAGGGGGGATTTTGTTTTTGGTTTTCTTTTTCCGAAAATAAATACTAAGTTAACTAAATGATTAAAATGCCAAAAACATAAAAATACAAATGGAATGCAAGAACAAAGATCAAAGTCGAAACTCATGATTAAAATTGATTCAAGTTCATTATTGTTCATCATAGTCATGCAAGAGGAGTTGATCATGTGAAACGTTAAAAGCAAACAATTCCCCATATTTTACTTTCAATGCTAATTAATCTAGGTGAAAGCACATAGACTAATCCTATCAAACATGCATTCAAGCCCTAGAAAGCTAGTCAATCATACATGTTTAACGCAATAAGCACCTAGAAAGGCTATCAACTCAAATGTGCAACTTAGTATGAAAAAGTCCACCTAATTGCAATCTTCTTTGATTAAATTCGGTTTTTGTACAAAACCTTTACTACTTATTCGATTCAAGAACACAAAACCAAAAAGTTGATTCATGTTCTTAAATTCGTAGCAACATTCACATAAAAACCCTAAATGTTTCGAACCATTCAAGATTATCATACAAAAGATTTCTATCATGCAAATTTAATCAAACACTCACACAAAAGCAACCATAAATCGCAATATATGAATCTGAAAATTAACAATTAATCATAAAATTTCAGAAATCAACACTTGTTCAAACATGTGTGTCAACTAAGGCAAAACCAACGAAAATACAAAGCAAAGTTACAAGGAGAATCGGATTACACCGTGATGAAGGTGAGATGAATGAAGTGATGATGTGGACTCTTGAATTTCGAAAGCAATCTTCAAGGTGGAGGATGGATGGTGTTCACGGCTTGTCTTCTTCTTCCTTGGCCTTGCTTGCACTTCGTGGTTGCCCTAGAGGATGGAGAGGAGCACGGCTAGGCTAAGAAGATTTTCTGATTTTTTTTTCTAAGTTGTCAATTGTATGGAGAGAGGAACCCTTGACGTTGAGAAGAAGAGAGACTATATAGGGGACGGCAAACTTGGTCTCCAAGCCGTGTAATTCTCTAGGGTTTCTCACGGCAATGACTTGTTTAATCCACACATCTTCCTCCAATGTAAGCTTGCCACATAAGCCCTATGACATGGTTCAACCAATCACATAATTTTCTAGAATATCTCCCTAAATAAACTTGCCGAAATTCCTTGAGATATTTTCTGATTTTGCACTTCCAATTCGGCCAAACTTCCTTTAGGGTTTCAAGGAATGTATCTAGACTTCTTTTGAGAGATTTTCGAGTTCAACATATATTCTCCTTCCTTTTATTTCTCCCTCAAAAATCTCTACCGAATTTCTCTTTAATATTCTGATTTTCCACGCCTCTTCCTTGTTTCTCTCATTGCTTTGGACGGCAAACATCTTTAAGGTTAGGGTTTTGCGTCACAAACCCTAATGTCATGGGCTTTGGTGGGCCTTGATCCAATTTGCCGAAAATTCAAAGTGTTCTTGGGCCTCGTTGCTTCATCTTCAAGCCTTCTTATTTTCCAACGCAAAACACTTCATTTCTTTCATTTCTTTTCATAGTTGCGTTGGAAACTTCATTGGTAAGCTCTCCTCCATTTCGCAGGGTTTCCTGGTTGCACTAGGAAAGCTTGTTTCTTCATTTCTGCTCAAATGTGTGGGCCGTTTTCTCTCATATTTGTTCGCCTTGACGTTCGCAAGCTCCTCTTTCCATTCGTGCGTTCATTTCCACTTTTGAGCTCGGAGGTCCTGAAAATAGAAACTAGTATGAAAAATAGAAACTTACCTAATTTGAAAAATAGAAACTTACTAAAAATGAAAAATAGAAAGTTACTAAAAATGAAAAATAGAAACTTTCCTAAACTGAAATTGGAAACTTGCCAGAAATGAGAAATGAAAACTACGAAAATAGAAACTTTATGCAAATAGGAACTTTCCCAATCAAAGAATGGAAACTTTCCAAAACAGGGATTTTTCCAAGGAAATGGCGCAGAAAACATAGGGAAATGCAGTTAAAACGTCGCATTAAAATGCTCCTATCAATCACATCCCATTGGATGCGCCTACGATGAAGAAGATATTAACCCAAAAACAATTTTGACTCAAACATAAACACATATGACACGAAAAATAAAAACCTAAAACGAAAACCCTAAAACAAAGTTAACGCAAATTTTTTTCTTTTTCTGATTTTTTCCGATTTTTATTTTGTTTTCTTTTTATGACCACAAAAACTAACTAAAAGCATTAATCCTTCCCCCCACACTTCAATTATACATTGTCCTCAATGTAAAACAAGTTAAATCATGCAATGAAAAATTATCATGTGAATGGAATGATGAACACAAGAGATCCTAAAAACAAAAACCAAAAACGCAAATAACATATACAATCAGAAAGATAGACATAGAGGAGATAGAGCTAAGGAGAGCAAATCTGCGTTGATGATCTCCTCCACAGCTACTTTTCTGAATTGGGTTGCCTCCCAAGCAGCGCTTGAGTTTAACGTCTTTCAGCCAGACGAAGGTTTCTTCTTAATCCATAGGAGGTGGCGCAATGTGGAGGTCCTCTTCCTCCACAGTTGTCTCCCTAAACGCCTCATAGTATGGCTTCAAACGATGGCCATTCACCTTAAACTCGTTGCCTGTTGTCTCATTTCTAATCTGTATAGCACCATGAGGAAAAACGTGAGTAACAATAAAAGGTCCAATCCAACGAGATTTATGTTTACCAGGGAAGAGTTTAAGTCGAGAGTGAAATAATAGGACTTTTTGTCCCACAACAAAGGTCTTGCCACGAAGCATCTTATCATGATAAGCCTTAGTTTTTTCCTTGTAAATCCTTGAACTCTCATAAGCATCATTCCTCAACTCTTCCAACTCATTCATTTGGAGCTTCCTCAACACTCCAGCATCGTCCATGGACATGTTCAATGTCTTCAAGGCCCACCATGCTCTATGTTCAAGCTCCATAGGCAGATGACATGCCTTACCATACACAATCCTGAAAGGTGACATCCCAATTGGCGTTTTGAATGCTGTTCTGTAAGCCCACAATGCATCATCAAGGCGTTTGCTCCAATCCTTCCTATTAGTGCTCACGGTTTTCTCCAAAATCTGCTTGATCTGACGGCTATAACTTCTGCTTGTCCACTTGTTTGAGGATGATAGGGCGTTGAAACCCTATGTGTGACGTTATACTTCTTGAACAAAGCAGTTATGGTCTTGTTGCAAAAATGTGTCCCTCCATCACTAATAATCGCTCTTGGCATTCCAAACCTTGCAAAGATGTTAGTCTTTATAAAATCTAAAACAACTTGAGAATCATTAGTCCTGGTGGCTTTTGCTTCCACCCATTTCGACACATAATCAACAGCAAGCAAGATATATAGAAAACCATAAGAAGAAGGAAAAGGTCCCATGAAATCAATTCCCCATACATCAAAAATTTTGACAATGAGTATATTAGTTAGAGGCATTTGATTCCTAGGTCCTAAGTTTCCAGTTCTTTGACACCTATCACAAGTCATACAATAAGCATGTGCATCTTTAAACAAGGAGGGCCAATTAAAACCGGATTCTAACACCTTTAATGCAGTTTTCTGAGAACCAAAATGACCCCCACAATTTTTAGCATGGCAAAAAGACAATATATCATTAAATTCAGATTTATCAACACAACGTCTAATTATGCCATCATTACCAATTTTCCACAAGTAAGGATCATCCCATACAAATTGCCTAACAGTTTTTCTAAGTTTAGCTTGCAAATGACTTGACAAATGACTAGGGATTTTATTGGTAACTAAGAAATTAACAATGTCCGCATACCAAGGGTTACTTACCTCTATTCCGAAGAGTTGTTCATCCGGAAACGTTTCCACCAAGGGTAGGGCGTCCTCATCATGTATGATGCGGCTTAAGTGATCTGCCACCACATTTTCGCTTCCCTTCTTGTCCTTGATCTCCACATCAAACTCTTGTAGAAGAAGGATCCAACGTATAAGCCTTGGCTTTGCCTCCTTCTTCGAAAGTAGATACTTCAAAGCTGCATGATCAGAGAAAACAGTCACTTTAGTTCTAAGTAAATAAGATCTAAATTTCTCTAAAGCAAACACAACAGCTAAAAGTTCTTTTTCTGTAGTGGAATAATTCAATTGAGCATCATTCAAAGTTCTAGAAGCATAGTATATGGCGTGAGGTCTCTTGTCCTTTCTTTGACCAAGGACAGCTCCAACTGCATAGTCAGAGGCGTCACACATAAGCACAAATGGAAGGGACCAATCTGGTGGTTGCATGATAGGAGTAGTAGTCAACAACTCTTTGAGTTTTTCGAAAGCTTGCTTGCATTCCTCGTGATAGGAGCATAAAGTGCGACGATATTATTGAGTATATGCCCCATTTTAGCCTTGTTTCTCCCTTAACTTTCGTGTTTTGAGTCATCGAGTCATTTTAAGAGTCTTGTAGAGTGTTTGGCGTGAAATAAGCGGAAAAAGATAAATTCATGAAAAATCCTAGCTGGATCAGGATTCCTCGTTTTTGTGGTCTTTACATTTTAATTCCCTTTATTTTGTCTAGAAAATTCTGATATTCTCCTGCTTATTGTAGGAAACCTTGGCTGGTGGAACTCTTGGAAACAACAACGATGGAGTCATAAAATAAAGCATTTAAGACATTTGACCGAGCAATGAAGAAGGGAAATAAAGGAGAAAGACGTTTTTCAGTTGGGGAATAAAGAAAAAAAGATGTTTCAACTGGAAAATAAATAAAGGAGAAAGACGTTTCAGCTGTTAAAAGACCCCATTATGAGAGAAGTTAAGGCCATAAAGGAAACGTTTTCAGTTGGAAAATTAAAGGAATTATGATGCAATCCCATCCGTCCAATGATGAAGGGTATGATCAACAAAAGCCAACCAATGCTCTCCTATAAATAGGCAACGTCCAGAACAGAATTTCCATCACTTCCTAACCAAGATCACTTCCCATATGATAGGAGCATAAAATGCGACGTTTATAATGTTTAAGCCCTATATTTTGCTAAGTTATTTCCTTTATCTTGATCAATTTAACTTAGTTAGTGTTTTACAGGTGTAAATGGAGTCTCAAAGTCCAAAAATGGCTAAGGAAGGCACAAGTGGCGCAGAAATGGAAAGAAATGAAGAAATGGAAGTTTTCCCAGTTTGACTAGGAAAAGGAATCCCAGTTGAAGTAGGAGTCTGAAGCTGACTTGGACTAGGAGTTCTACTTGGACAAGGAAACCCAATTCTACTCAGATAAGGAATACTAGTATGACAAGGAGTCCCTGTTGGATAAGGATTACTCAAGAAGGTTCCGGAAGAGTGTAGAAGCATCTCGGAAAAGGAAGCAGTATTCAACTAGGAAACCTACTTGCATATGGAGGTCTACTCATACTAGGAGAGCCTTGGAACGTTCATGAAGAATCTAGAAGTCTCAAGAAGATCATATGCCGTGCACATGGAAGAGAAAGCAACAAGGAATTCGGATTTCAAAGCAATGTGGAGTTTGGATTTCTAGTCGAGTATGGATTGGAATTTCCGTGAGATTCTTGAAGGTTCTAGGGAGTTCTTGACGTTTCATTCTTCAACAAGGCGTGGAAGACATGTGAGAGGCATGTGATGTGAAGGAAAACCGAATTGGACTCAACTTATGCTTTAAAAGTCAAATCCATTACAGATTCGGATTACTGCCTGTGCAGATCAGTCAACTTCAACGGAGCATAGAAAATCGCTCAGAGCTCAGAAAATTATGATCTTTATATGGTTGGAAAGCTACAGATGTCTAGTTTCCAGAGCTTTTTACAGCTTGTCAATAGCTATTTTCTAGAGGAAGTTATGGCTGTTTTAGTACACTGAGGTCAAGACTGCCGGAAATCTGCTTTGTGCCAAACAAGTCCTAAATCAACACAACTTTGGAGAAACCAAGTAGAAACGAATTGGGAGTGCCTTGGGACGTTCTCCTATATATACCTTGTGTATTAGACGTCTCAGGGTTGACACATATTCTCCACAATTTCGTTTCTCACCGGTTTGCTCTTGAGTTTCAGATTTTCGCATCTTGCAAGTTCTTGCCGTGCCATCCTCCATCCTTTGCCGTGATCTTCATCTTGTGTTGCTGCCTTGGATCTGCTTTGGACCTTGGGACGTAGTCAAGGGTTGTTCTTACCATCTTCATCATGTTTTCTTCTCGGTTTTGTGACTTGTTAGATAGAAATTCTGTTTTTGTTTTTCTTTGTGTAAAACCGAAACCATGATATAACTTTCTGATTTTTAGATGCGATTTGGATGTTCTTTTCTATGATTGATGTGTTTGTGTGTTTTTGATCTTGATTAATTGCCGAAATATGGAATGATAATCTGGTTTTGTTTTATAGATAACTTTTGCATGTTCTTGTTCTTTGGTTGCAAACTTAGAGTGATTGCATGTAATTGGAGCTAGTAATTAGGTAAAACGCTTCGGGACCCTAATTCGATATAGTAGTAAAGGCTTTGTACAAAGGTCGAGATCAGATTATGCATGTAATGAAAAGATTCGCTTCAAGTACTTGAATTTGCATGTTTATTGACTAAACTTTCACTTGCTCTTAATGATTTGAATGCATGAGATTATGAGTCGCTTCGATTGTGTGATACTTGCATTTGAAATATGTTGGTTTGGCGCTTCGTCGATCAATTGCGTAAAGGGAAGTCATATAAGGGACATTGGGCGCTTGTAACTTTGTTTCTTGGTTGATATCTTTCCATGGTAATTAACAAGATTAAGGGATGCATGAATATGTTGTTCTTGAAAGGTTCTTGATAAATTGTTTTCCAAAAATTCTTCTTTTCCCACCTATGTAAATAAAATGTTTTTAATCTTTTATTTGTTTTCGAAATTTATAGTTTAAATCTTTAAAACCCCCCATCTTTATGTTATGTGTTTTTGTATATTTGTAAATAATTAAAATTAACTTAGAGTTTTTAGGTAGCATGTTAACTTAGATAATTAAATAAATAAAAAATGTTTTTAAATTCGTGAATAGTGTCTCCGTGAATAGTAAATATGTGTTAGTGTTTTCTAGGAATTAATTTAGTGGTTTTTAGGGATTTGTTTTGTGTTTTTTAGGGATTGCTAAAATTTAGGGATTCTCTTGGTGTTTTTTAGGGATGTTGTTTTCTTGTAGATTAAGTAATTCTAAGTAGATAATAATTAGTAATCCTTGTTGTATATGGATTCCCTATTTGATATGGACTTGTAAATTGTGTATAAATAGGAGTGGGATTCCAAAACCTTTTCTAACTTAGTTTTCTCTCTAATTTCGTTCATGCCTATATATATAGTTGTGATTTTTGTTGTTCTCTCATTCTTTTCTCTCTAATTCGTGTGAATGTATGTATGCTTTCTATCTCTTTTCTTTTGTTGTTCGAAATTTGTGCATGCTTGTTCTTGTAAACTTGTAATATTTTCGTAAAAACTTATATGTTTGTTCTTTGACTTCGTAAATTGTATATTCTATTCTTTAATTTGTTTCTCACATGTTAGCACCCTCAATCCCCGGTTTGTTCGATACCCTATTTGCTCTATACTAATGATGATATTTTTCAGGGTTTAAATTGGCGATGCTTTGCACGTATCAATTTTTGGCGCCATAGGGTTCCAACAAGGTGGTCAACCTCCAAGAAACGATCCATTCTCAAATACTTACAACCCTGGATGGAGGGATCACCCTAACTTTCGTTGGAGGAACAATGAAAACGTTCAAAATGCACATCAAGGCTTCCAACAACGTCCTCAAGGCTTTTATCAAAAGCCTCAAGCTCCTAACTCTACTCCTTTCAATTCAAACTTTAATTCAAATTCTTCTTCTGCTTCTAATGATGAATTGATCAGAACTCTAACTCAATCTACTCAAGCTTTGATTGCAGGTCAAACTCATCATGAGAATCAAATCAATGCCTTATCCACGGATGTAGCAGAGATGAAGAAGCAAATGAGTCAAGTTGTAGAGTTCATGGGTAAGTTTCATGAGCAAGGGAAGCTCCCTAGCAACACAATTCCAAATCCTAAGGGAGGCTTTGGGGGCGCCACCAACTAAGGAGTGAATGAGCCAAGTCTAGGCTGAAAGACTTTAAACATTAAGCGCTGCATGGGAGGCAACCCATTTCAACCGTAGCTGTGGAGGAGCCATCAACGCAGATTTGCTTTCTTGAACTCTTCCCTTCTCTTTTATTTTCGTCAACTTTGCTTTTCTTTTAGGATTTGTTGCGTTAACTATTCTTCTATGCTTGATTGATGCTTTGCATGCTTTATCATTGTTTATACATTGAGGACAATGCATGATTTAAGTATGGGGGAAGGGTTTCACGTTTCACTTTGTTTTTAGATAGCTAGTTTTGTGGTCTTAAAAAAAAAAAAAAAAAAAAAAAAAATTTATTTTCGTCACTTTAATAATAATTCGTCACTGTTCAAAAATAAAATAATAAAAAATTTAAAAAAAAAAAAAAACAATTTTGTTTTTCTTTTGTGATTGAGTCTTAAAAATGCCCTTTTAACTGTCTAGGATGTGCTTATATCTCTGAATTTAAAGCTAAAAGAGGATCACAAGATTGAGATAATGTTTGATGATATTCTTTGGTTAATTATGATTTATAAAAAGCATATGAATGTGTAGTAGATATGGTGCATGCGTAACTTTGGTACAGAATATGAACATGTGGAAGATAAGTTATGTTTCAAAATAACCCTAAGTGAGAATTTGAGCCATGTGCCCTTTCTTTGTGAGTGATTAATGAAAAAAATGATTATACTCTTATTTTCTTGGCGATGATTTTGTTGATCTCATTATTCTTTCATCTTGATTGATTACATGCCATAGATTAATTTTAATGGACTAGAGAATGCTAGAATTCACTGTTATGCTTGTTGAGACGTTTATAATCAATATATGGCCCTGATTCTGGAAAGGATAAAGGTACTTACTTAGGATTTTCACCACCATTGCCAAATAAAGCCTGTGTCCCCAATTGTGCCCGTCGTGGGACCCCCCTAGTTTAACCCCTTTGAGCCTACATTAAGCCTTTTCTTTCACCACCCTCGAAATTCCTTAACCCTTAACCCTAGTATAGTTCTATCCTTACCCTTTGTTCTAAAGACTTAGTGGAGCATATTTTCGAGACTTTGCTTGGAGTTTTGGCGTCAAGAAAGAATTTTGAAGACATGAAGAAGTTCAAAGTGTGGGGGTAGACTTGTCCATAAGTGAAAAATGTATGTAATTGCTGAAAAAAAAGAAAGAAAAGAAATCGGAAAAAAAAAAAAACAAGAATATGTTTTCGGCAATTAATTGAAAAAATTGTGTGATATTGTTTAAGTGTTTATGGATTTTAGTCCCCTATACTTTGTGGATTTGGAGTTTGTTTTAAATTGAAGGCCCATTGTTGAAGAATTTGGTCTTTGTCCAATTCACACTTGTTCAAAAGAAGGTTAGAATGAAGTTTGGGCCCAACATGATGACCCTTGGCCCTTTAATAAAGCCCTAAGGAGGACATGACGTTTTGCAAGCTTGGTGGATTTCGAAGTAGTCTCTCTACATCAGCAAGTGCTCTGCTAGGTTTTTAGGATACTTTGTGATTTTCCTATCCCTTCGTTTCTTTAAACCTTAAGCCTTGGCCCCATTACAACCCTTAATTGTAAGACCTCTTTGATCCTTAAGATGGGACAACCTTTGATGTGGAGAAGAGTTATAACTGTTGAACTTATGGCTTGGGTTCATTCGTGCATGTAGTTGATATCTTTCATGAGATTTTTAAAAAGAAAAAAATATATGTGCTTTCGTTTCTTATGTATGTGATCTACTTCGTAATCTTTCACATATACTTGAGTGATGAAGCTTTTAAGCATGAGCCTTGAATCTGAGAGAAGAAAGAGTGATATATCTATGTGAGGTTGAATCATGACTTGTTTGAAATGTGTTGAGCTAAACCATCACCATTGTTTACTCCCAAGTCTTACATGCTTATATGTGGATTACATTTTGTAATTAGCTCTCGAATATCTTGAAGATGTGATGCTTGGTTAAGTGCTAATCTTGGTGACTTGAAAGTATGAGATTGCTGAGACAATATGTTAAAGGGTAAGTCATTGTGTTTGTGACGTTTTTGTGTCTTTGTTTTGGGTTTTGATTTTCGTTTAAGTGTCTTTTGTTTTACGTTTTTGTGTCTTTGTGTTTTCGTTTTCTATACTTAGTATTTTCGTTAGTTTCTTTGTTTTGTTTCTTAGTCTTTTGGTTTGTTATGTTGATTTTGCTAAGGGACTAGCAAAAGCTAAGTGTGGGGGAATTTGATAGGAGCATAAAATGCGACGTTTATAATGTTTAAACCCTATATTTTGCTAAGTTATTTCCTTTATCTTGATCAATTTAACTTAGTTAGTGTTTTTACAGGTTAAATGGAGTCTCAAAGTCCAAAAATGGCTAAGGAAGGCACAAGTGGCGCAGAAATGAAGAAAAATGAAGAAATGGAAGTTTCCCAGTTTGACTAGGAAAAGGAATCCCAGTTGAAGTAGGAGTCTGAAGCTGACTTGGACTAGGAGTTCTACTTGGACAAGGAAACCCAATTCTACTCAGATAAGGAATACTAGTATGACAAGGAGTCCCTGTTGGATAAGGATTACTCAAGAAGGTTCCGGAAGAGTGTAGAAGCATCTCGGAAAAGAAAGCAGTATTCAACTAGGAAACCTACTTGCATATGGAGCTCTACTCATACTAGGAGAGCCTTGGAACGTTCATGAAGAATCTAGAAGTCTCAAGAAGATCATATGCCGTGCACATGGAAGAGAAAGCAACAAGGAATTCGGATTTCAAAGCATTATGGAGTTTGGATTTCTAGTTGAGTATGGATTGGAATTGCCGTGAGATTCTTGAAGGTTCTAGGGAGTTCTTGACGTTTCATTCTTCAATAAGGCGTGGAAGACATGTGAGAGGCATGTGATGTGAAGGAAAATCGAGTTGGACTTAAGTTGTGCTTTAAAAGTCAAATCCATTACAGATTCGGATTACTGTCTGTGCAGATCAGTCAACTTCAACGGAGCATAGAAAATCGCTCAGAGCTCAGAAAATTATGATCTTTATATGGTTGGAAAGCTACAGATGTCTAGTTTCCAGAGCTTTTTACAGCTTGTCAATAGCTATTTTCTAGAGGAAGTTATGGCTGTTTTAGTACACTGAGGTCAAGACTGCCGGAAATCTACTTTGTGCCAAACAAGTCCTAAATCAACACAACTTTGGAGAAACCAAGTAGAAACGAATTGGGAGTGCCTTGGGACGTTCTCCTATATATACCTTGTGTATTAGACGTCTCAAGGTTGACACATATTATTCTCCACAATTTCGTTTCTCACCGGTTTGCTCTTGAGTTTCAGGTTTTTGCATCTACAAGTTCCTAGCCGTGAATTCTACCTTGTGTTGCTGCCTTGGATCTGCTTTGGACCTTGGGACGTAGTCAAGGGTTGTTCATACCATCTTCCCTATGTTTTCTTTACGGTTTAGTGTTCTTGTATTTGTATTTTTCTGTTTTGATTTCTTTATGTGTAAAACCGAAACCATGAGTTAACTTTCTGATTTTTGGATGCAATTTTGATATGCTTTTCTATGTTTGATGTGTTTATGTGTTCTTGATCTTGATTAATTGCCGAAATATGGAATGATAATCTGGTTTTGTTTTATAGATAACTTTTGCATGTTCTTGTTCTTTGGTTCGAAACATAGAGTGATTGCATGTAATTGGAGCTAGTAATTAGGTAAAACGCTTCGGGACCCTAATTCGATATAGTTGTAAAGGCTTTGTACAAAGGTCGAGATCAGATTATGCATGTAATGAAAAGATTCGCTTCGAGTACTTGAATTTGCATGTTTATTGACTAAACTTTCACTTGCTCTTAATGATTTGAATGCATGAGATTATGAGTCGCTTCGATTGTGTGATACTTGCATTTGAAATATGTTGGTTTGGCGCTTCGTCGATCAATTGCGTAAAGGGAAGTCATATAAGGGACATTGGGCGCTTGTAACTTTGTTTCTTGGTTGATATCTTTCCATGGTAATTAACAAGATTAAGGGATGCATGAATATGTTGTTCTTGAAAGGTTCTTGATAAATTGTTTTCCAAAAATTCTTCTTTTCCCACCTATGTAAATAAAATGTTTTTAATCTTTTATTTGTTTTCGAAATTTATAGTTTAAATCTTTAAAACCCCCCATCTTTATGTTATGTGTTTTTGTATATTTGTAAATAATTAAAATTAACTTAGAGTTTTTAGGTAGCATGTTAACTTAGATAATTAAATAAATAAAAAATGTTTTTAAATTCGTGAATAGTGTCTCCGTGAATAGTAAATATGTGTTAGTGTTTTCTAGGAATTAATTTAGTGGTTTTTAGGGATTTGTTTTGTGTTTTTTAGGGATTGCTAAAATTTAGGGATTCTCTTGGTGTTTTTTAGGGATGTTGTTTTCTTGTAGATTAAGTAATTCTAAGTAGATAATAATTAGTAATCCTTGTTGTATATGGATTCCCTATTTGATATGGACTTGTAAATTGTGTATAAATAGGAGTGGGATTCCAAAACCTTTTCTAACTTAGTTTTCTCTCTAATTTCGTTCATGCCTATATATATAGTTGTGATTTTTGTTGTTCTCTCATTCTTTTCTCTCTAATTCGTGTGAATGTATGTATGCTTTCTATCTCTTTTCTTTTGTTGTTCGAAATTTGTGCATGCTTGTTCTTGTAAACTTGTAATATTTTCGTAAAAACTTATATGTTTGTTCTTTGACTTCGTAAATTGTATATTCTATTCTTTAATTTGTTTCTCACATGTTAGCACCCTCAATCCCCGGTTTGTTCGATACCCTATTTGCTCTATACTAATGATGATATTTTTCAGGGTTTAAATTGGCGATGCTTTGCACGTATCAGTGACCGTGGTACAGAATATGAGCATGTTAAGATGAGTTTTGATTCATAAAGCCATGTGAGATAATTGAGCCATGTCCCTTTTTCTTGGAGTGAAAATGAAAAATATATTCTTAATTTCTTGGCGATGTTTTGTGATACGCTAAAAGCAAGCGCGCAATTTAACTCTGCATGTAGTTGTTAGTATAGAATAAGTAGGGATCGTTCTAACCGGGGATTGAGGGTACACCTGTCATTGTCAAACAATTAAACAATTAAAATTAAAACAAAGTATAATATTCACAAAGATATTCACAAGTATAAACATTATTTACGAAATTAGGGGGGGATTTTTGGTTTTGGTTTTTCGAAAATAAAACTAAGTTAACAAAACATGCAATCATGATTAAAATTGATTAAAATACAAATGGAACGTGAGAACAAAGATCAAAACCGAAATTTATGATTAAAATTGATTCAAACCCTAATATTGTTCATCTAAGTCATGAGAAAGGAGTTGATCATGTGAAACATTCGAAAGCAAATGAATTCCCATTTTTTACTTTTCAATGCTAATTAATCTAAGCGAAAGCACCTAGATTAATCCTATCAAACATGCAATCAAACCCTAGAAAGCTAGTCAATCATGTCATGTTTAATGCATTACACATAAAGAAAGGCTATCAACTCAAGTGTACAACTTAGTATGGAAAAGTCCACCTAATTGCAATCCTCGTTAATTAAATTCGATCTTTGCTCAAAACCTTTACTACTTTGATTCAAGTTTACACAAAACGCAAAGTCGATTTCATGTTCTTAAACCTAGCACCAATTATATCGAAACCCTAAGTGTTTGCAACCACATAAGATTAAAATACAAAAGTTATCTATAACACAAATTTAATTAAACAAACCCACATAAGCAACTCTCGAATTACAATAATAGAATCTGAAAATTCTCATTTAATCATAAAAATTCCAGAAATTAATAACTTTGTTCAATCATGAATGTCAACTAAAGCAAACCAACGAAATTCAAACAAAGGTTACAAAGTAGAGGTCGAATTACACCGTGGATGGAAGATGAGGATGGATGATTTTCGTTGTGATCCTTGAAGCTTGAAAGCAAGTCTTCAATGGTGGATGGTGGAGGAATAGTCACGGCTCCTTCTTCTCCCTTCGGCCTTGCTTGAACTCCGTGGCTTGCTTTAGAGGATGGAGAGAAAATGAGAGAAGCTCACGGCAACAATATAATTTTTCTGAATTTTTCTAAGGGATGTGGAACTCTTTTCAACGTCAAAGAGGTGGGTATATATAGGAGCACGGCTAGGGTTCACAAAGCAATCAGAAATTTCCACATAGCTTCCACCAATGAGAATTCGCCAAGTAAGCTTTGTGATGTAGTCCAACCAATCATAGAATGCCAAGTAAGCCTTGTGATGTGTTCTAACCAATCAAAATCCTCTAAAATACCTCCCTAATATTTAATTGCTGAATTTCCTTGAAATTATTCTGATTTCCTTCATGAATTTCGGTCAACATTCCTTTAGGGAATTTAGGGATGAATCTAGACGCCTTTTTAGCTTTTCCTTGGTGCACACATATTTTCCTTCCATAAATATCTCCCTTGAATCTCTCTTGGCATAATCTCCTTGATTATTTCTGATTTTCACATTGGCAATCACACCAAATTATTCCTCCAACAATATTTCTTTCCATAAAAGTTTCCCAAGAAAAAATCTCTCCTTGAAATCTTCAATCAGTCATCTTTAATTCCCATGTTGTCACCTTGTTTTTCCTTAAGTATTACACGGCAAATATAGTTTCCTTTTTAAAAACTCTTCCTTGATTTCCTCTTGCTTGATTTCCTCTTTAATTTTTCACGCCATCTCCTTCTTTCCATTTATGAGCTTATTTCAGCTCATTTATTTTCAAGAACCTGAAAATAGGAACTATTAATACAAGTAAAAACTTTCTGAAAACAAGAAATGGAAACTTTCCTCAATAAAATGGAAACTTGCTAGAAATGGAAAATAGAAACTACAAAAATGGAAACTTTCTACAATAAGGAACTTTCCCAATCCAAGAATGGAAACTTTCCTAAACAGAGTTTTATTAAGGAAATAACACAGAAAATATAGGGAAATAACAGTTAAAACGTCGCATTAAAATGCTCCTATCATTTTGATGATCTCATTATTCTTTCATCTTGATTGATTGCTTGCCATAGATTAAGTTTAATGGACTAGAGAATGCTAGAATTCGCTCTTGTGCTTGTTGAGACGTTATATCAATACATGGCCCTGATTCTGGAAGGGATAGAGGCACCCTAGGAATTACCACCATTGCCATATAAACTTGTGTCCCTATTTGTGCCCGTCGTGGGACCCCCTTAGATAAGTCCCTTTGAGCCTACATTAAGCCTTTTCGTTCATCACCCTTAAAATCCTTGACCATGAAGCTTAGTATAGTTACAACCCTACCCTTTGTTCTAAGAACTTAGTGGAGCTATCTTTTGAGACATACTACATGGGTTTGGTGCTAAGGATGAAGATTGAGAAGAGGTGAAAGTTCAAGTGTGGGGGTAGACTTATCCATAAAGAAAAAAATATGTGAAAGCCGTGAAAAATAAAAAATGAAAAGAAAAGAAAAATGTGTACGGCTAAAAAGAAAGAAAAGAAAGAAAAATATATGTTTATGGATTTTAGTCCCCCATACTTAGTGATTTTGGAGTTTGTTTTGAATTGAAGGCCTACTACAGAAAAATTTGGCATTTGTCCATTTCACTAGAGTTCAAGGGAAGTTTACATTGAAGATTGGGCCCAACATGAAGACATTTGGCCCTTTTATGTTACCTCTATGGGGAAGTGACCTTTTTGCAATGCCTTGGTGGAAGATTTTGAAATCTCTACATTCATATGAGCTCTACTAGGTTTTTAGGACACTTTGATGAATCCTTACCTTTCGTTTCTTTAAACCTTGAGCCTTGGCCCCATTATAACCCTTGAGAAGACCTTCTTGATAAGATGGGACAGCCTTTGATGTGGAGATGAGTTACAAGAGTTGAACCTATGGCAGTCCATTCGTGCAAGTAGTTGGTATCCTTCATGAGATCTTTTAAAAGAAAAATTATGTGCTTTCGTTTCTATACATATGTGATACCTTGTTTATCTTTCACATATACTTGAGTGAATAAGCTTTTAAGCATTGCCATGATCTGAGAGAAGAAAGAGGGATATACTTGTGAGATTTGAATCATACTTGTCTGAAGCATGCTAAGCTTAAACCCATCACCATTGTTACAACCAAGTCCTACTTGTGTATGTGTGGATTACATGTTTTAATTAACTCTCGAATGCTTAAACATTAATTCTTGGTTGAGTGCTAATCTTGGTGTTGTGAAAGTAAGAGATTGCTGAGTCAAAAAGTTGAAGGGCAATAGAGTCATTATTTATGTAGAGTCTTTAATTTTTGTTGAGTCTTAGTATCTTAGTGTGATTTTGCTAAGGGACTAGCAAAAGCTAAGTGTGGGGGAATCTGATAGGAGCATTTTAATGCGACGTTTTACTTGCTTTTCCCTACATTTCTTGCGTTATTTCCTTATTAAAACCCTGTTTAGGAAAGTTTCCATTCTTTGATTGGGAAAGTTCCTATTTGTAGAAAGTTTCTATTTTTGTAGTTTCTATTTATCATTTTTAGTAAGTTTCCATTTTCGGTAGTTTCTATTTTTCATTTTTAGAAAGTTTCCCATTTTCAGTTTAGGAAAGTTGCCAATTTTCATTTTAGGAAAGTTTCTATTTTCCTTATTAGTTTCTATTTTCAGGACCTCCGAGCTAAAAAGTGGAAATGAACTCACAAATGGAAAGAGGAGCTTGCGAAAGTCAAGGGGAGCAAAAATGAGGAACAATGAGCCACAGAAATGAGCAGAAATGAAGAAAAGAAGTTTTCTTGCTTCAACCAGGAAACCCTGCGAAAAGGAGGAAAGCTTACCAATGAAGTTTCCAACGTTACTATGAAAAAGAAATGGAAAAATAAAGTGTTATGGCTTTGGAAGATTACAAGGCTTAAAATTGAAGCAACAAGGCCCAAGAACTCTCAAGAATGAAGTGGATTTTCGGCAAAATGGATCAAGGCCCATGAAAACCCATGGAATTAGGGTTGTGACGCAATGGATTAAACCCTAGAAGCCTTTTTCCGTGAAAATACAAAGAAGGAGAGAGAAAGTGGCGTGAGAATCAAGAAGAACCTAGAAGATTTTGGCAAGAGATTTTCTAGGGTAATTTTTATGGAAAGATAAACCCTCAGAGACTCCTTGCCGTCCAAGCCAAGAGGAAAAGAAGGGATTGCCGTGCAATATCAAGAAGAAACCCTAGAGATTTTGGCAAAGTGATATCCTCTAGAGAGTTTTAAGGAAAGAGAAAAAGGTGGAGACCAAGAAAAGCTCAAAAGAAGTCTAGATACATTCCTATATTCCCTAAAGGAGTTTTGGCCGAATTTAAAGTATAAAATCAGAATATATCCATGGTATTTCGGCCAAGATTATTAGGGAATTAAATGGAATTTTGTGATTGGTTGGACCACCTCATAGGGCTTATTTGGCAAGATATTATTGGAGGAAATTATGTGGAATTTTCAGATTAATTCCATGAGGTTTACACGGCTTGGAGACCAAGTTTGGCCGTTCCCTATATATACTCACCTCCTCTAGACGTCAAAGGTTCCCCCTCCTTTGCGTTTTACTTTAGAAAAAATCAGAAAATACTTCTCTTTGCCGTGAGCTTTTGAAGTCCTTTCTCCATCCTCTAGTCATCTCCACGAGTTCAAGCAAGGCCAAAGAAGAAGAACAGAAGCCGTGAGTATCCATCATCCATCACCAACCTTGAAGCTTGCTTTCGAGTTTCAAGAGACCACAACGTTGATCATCCATCTCATCTTCATCTACGGTGTAATCCGATTCTCCTTTGTAACCTTTGCTTTGAATTTCGTTGGTTATGAACTAGTTGACATATATGTTTAAACAAAGTTATTATTTCTGAAATTTTTATGATTAAAGGAAATTTTCAGATTCTTATATTGCGATTCATTGTTGCTTTTATGTGAGTGTTTGATTAAATTTGCATGATAGATATCTTTTGTATGTTAATTCTTATTGGTTCGAAACTTTTAGGGTTTTTATATGATTGGTGCTACGAATTTAAGAACATGAATCAACTTTTTGGTTTTGTGTTCTTGAATCAAAAAGTAGTAAAGGTTTTGTGCAAAAATCGGATTTAATCAAAGAGAATTGCAATTAGGTGGACTTTTTCATACTAAGTTGCACACTTGAGTTGATAGCCTTTCTAGGTGTTTATTGCGTTGAACATGTGATTATTGACTAGCTTTCTAGGGCTTGAATGCATGTTTAATAGGATTATTCTTTGTGCTTTCACTTAGATTAATTTAGCATTGAAAAGTAAAATATGGGAATTGTTTGCTTTCTAACAATTTACATGATCAACTCCTCTTGCATGACTTTGATGAACAATATAGAACTTGAATCGATTTTAATCATAGTTTTGGTTTTGATCTTTGTTTTCTCATTCCATTCGTATTTTTATGTTTTTGCATTTAAATTGTTTTGTTAACTTAGTTTTATTTTCAGAAAACCAAAATCAAAAATATTCCCCCTTTTTCGTAAATAGTGAATATTATACTTTGTTTTAATTTTAATTGTTTAATTGTTTGACAATGACAGGTGTACCCTCAATCCCCGGAATAGAACGATCCCTATTTGCTTATACTACTAACGATATTTCAGGGTTAAATTATGTGCTTGCTTTTAGCGTGTCAGACTTTCACAACACTAAGATTAGCACTCAACCAAGAATCAATGTTTAAGCATTCGAGAGTTAATTAAAACATATAATCCACACATACACAAGTAGGACTTGGTTGTAACAATGGTGATGGGGTTAAGCTTAGCATGTTTCAGACAAGTATGATTCAAATCCTCACAAGGTATATTCACTCTTTCTTCTCTCTGATCATGGCAATGCTTAAAAGCTTATACTCACTCAGTTATATGTGAGAGAAAGTATTTTGAGGCAATCAAATAACTCACATATATAAGAAACAAAAAGCACTTTGTGAATATAATTTTTTTTTTTAAAAAGATCTCATGAAGGATACCAACTACTTGCACGAATGGACTGCCATAGGTTCAACTCTTGTAACTCATCTCCACATCAAGGACTGTCCCATCTTAAGGATCAAGAAGGTCTTCTCAAAGGTTGTAATGGGGCTAAGGCTCAAGGTTTAAAGAAATGAAAGGTAATGATTTATCAAAGTGTCCTAAAAACCTAGCAGAGCTTATGTAGATGTAGAGAGACAATTTTCGAAATCCACCAAGGCAAAACGTCAAGTATCCCCAAAGGCTCATAAAAGGGCCAAGTGTAATCATGTTGGGCCAAATTTTCAATGTAAACTTCCCTTGAACTCTAGTGAAATGGACAAAGGCCAAATTTTTCTGTAGTGGGCCTTCAATTCAAAACAAACTCCAAGATCACTAAGTATGGGGGACTAAAATCCATAAACATACATTTTTCTTTCTTTTAAGCCGTACACATTTTTTCTTTTCTTTTCATTTTTCACGGCTTTCACATATTTTTTTCTTTATGGACAAGTCTACCCCCACACTTGAACTTTCACCTCTTCTCAATTTTCATCCTTAACGCCAAACCCATGTAGTATGTCTCAAAAGATAGCTCCACTAAGTTCTTAGAACAAAGGGTAGGGTTGTAACTATACTAAGCTTCATGGTTAAGGATTTTAAGGGTGATGAACGAAAAGGCTTAATGTAGGCTCAAAGGGGCTTATCTAAGGGGGTCCCACGTGATGGGGCTAAAATAGCCTCACAATTTAACCCTGCAAAATGTAGTTGTCAGTATAGGATAAGCAGGGATCGTTCAGTCCGGGGATTGTAGGGTACACCTACACAAAAAGGTCAATTAACAAATAAAAGAATAAAATGGGGGTTTTGAGATTTGGTTCCTAATCTACTTAAAATAAAAACAAAACAAATAAAACTATATACAATGATCGACTTCCCTAACCTAGACCAATACCACTCAGAAATTCATTTCAACATGCTACAAAACTGTGCCCATCTTGAATGCATAGATAAGAGCCCAAATGAAAAGCCTCAGCGGATCAATCCATTTATCTGATTCGTTCTAATGTAGGCTTGGATCGGAAAAGTCCTTACCTAGCCTAATACTACTAATTTTCGAAAACACTCAGCGTAGTTCTCTTAAGTAGTAGTATTATCTAACCCTCGAATCAACTCACACGTGCAAATTAACCATTACACATAGAATTTAACACGTAATTTCCAGAATCGTTTAATCATTAAAGCATGATTTTTACCACTTTTTAGAACTAATTGCTACTTGTTTAACTTAGCGCCTTAACAAATAACAATTACCCTTGGCAAATTAAGCAAACACACAAGAACTCTCACCATTATTCTTGCATGCAAACTTATGAACCTAACTCTGAAAATTACCTAAACACATAAAAGGGCACAAGATTGTGACATGTATCATCAAAGAATTCTCGAAATTAACTGAATAATAAACTGAAAATCTCAAAAATATTAATAAAAATATTCTGAAAATTTCATGTCTCCAATTACACAAATCGCAAATCCAAACACACAAAACCGAAATAAAAATTGTAAGTAGAGTCATAGTTACACTTTGAAGCTTTCCTCAGCGGCTTGGCAACAAGGTGATGAACTCGTCTCTGCTATGGTGGTGGAGCGTCCTTGACTCAGCGCCTAAGAACTTCGTAGAATGATGGATGGATGGTGGTCACGGTCTTGTGAGTGATGGAAGTTTAAGGAGTGAATTGGGCAGAGTCTTGGAATAGTTTTTGGCTAGGAAGTGATAGGCCGGGAAGTGATAGAAATTCTGTTCTGGACGTTGCCTATTTATAGGGGAGCATTGGTTGGCTTTTGTCGATCATACCCTTCATCATTGGACGGATGGGATTGCATCATAATTCCTTTAATTTTCCAACTGAAAACGTCTCCTTTATGGCCTTAACTCCTCTCATAATGGGGTCTTTTAACAGCTGAAACGTCTTTCTCCTTTATTTCCCTTCTTCATTGCTTGGTCAAACGTCTTAAATTTCCTACAAAAAGGTGGAGAATATAAGATTTTTTTAAGAGAAAATAAAGGGAATTAATGTAAAGACCGCAAAAACGTCGACGGTAAGGAATCCTGATCCCGTTAGGATTTTTTTCATAAATTTCGCATTTTGCGCCTATTTTACGCCAAACACTGTACAAGACTCTTAAACTGACTCGATGACTCAAAACACGAAACTTAAGGGAGAAACAAGTCTAAAATGGGGCATATACTCAATAATATCGTCGCACTTTATGCTCCTATCAAATACCCCACACTTAGCTTTTACTAGTCCCTTAGCAAAACAGAAATACAAAACAAAACAAAGACTCGACAAAAAGCAAGTAAATGACTCTACTACCCCTAACTGTTGTCTCAGAGACTCCAAACTAATGGCTTTCACGTTAAACACTTAATCAAAATCGCATAGATAATTCCATGGTTAATAAACATGTAACGCTCATATGACTAAGTAAGATGTGGAGAACTTAAGTTATACAGTGAATGATAGCATGTTTCGAACAAGTCCAATCCAAACTCACAAGGCATACTCTCGATTTTTCTCTCAGAAATGGCTATGCTTAAAAGCTTCACACTCAAGTATATGCAAGAGAACAAATTGTAAGGCAACAAACAGCTTGCATATTTCATCAATAAACGCATTTTGTGAAGAATTATTAAAGACCTCAAGAAATGACTAAGTGCACAAATGGACCTAAACCATAAGCTCGACTGCGTACCTGACTCCACTAACCAAAGACTGCCCATCTCAAGGATCAAGTCAGCACTTAAAATAGGTTGTAATGGGGCTAAGCTAGGGTTTTCGAAATGAAGATTAAGGATACAAAAATCCTAAGGACCTAGCAGAGCATATATGGACCACTTTATGTCATCATTTTTGTAGACCAAATATCATTGTTTTGGGCCAAACCTTCACTCTAACCAACATGGGAATGGACAAAGGCATAATTTTCAACTTTGAGCCTTCTACAAATTTGAAAGTCCAAAACCACACTTCAACAATTTCCCAAGAGTTTTCTTTTCAATTTTTCTTCTCTTTTTTTTTCATTTTCATTTTCTTTCAATTTTTTTTTTATGGCAAATTTTTTTTTCTCTTTGTTTTTTTTCTTGGATTTTCCCCACCCCACACTTGTCTTTCATCGTCACCCCTACACACTATGTCATGCTCTACTAAGTCCCTAAGACAAGGGTAGAGATATCCTGTACTAAGCTCATGGTAGGGTAGTGAGGGTGATGAAACATAGGTTTTCAACGTAGGCTCAAAGGGGTTCATTTTAAGGAGTCCCACGACGGGCACAATTGGGGACACATGCTTGTTTGGCTATGGTGGTTACCCTAATGCCTTCTATCCTATCCAGGATCAGTGCATATTATGGCATACAACTTTTGACAGTCACAACAGCCGAGTTCTAGTACTCTCTAGTCCATTAAAATCTATGGCACATGATCATTGGATTTTCAAAGAATGATGAGGTTTTGCAAATACAGCCACGAAATTCTAGAATTATCAATTAAGCACTCGAAAAGAAAGTATTTTAGCTCAAAAGCTCACTTAGGGTCAAATGAATCAGACTTAATCCTAGCATGCTTAATGAACCAAGTTACAATCCTATCTCAAATCTTCATACAAGTATCACAACGTCGATTAACCACAGAATTCAATTAAGTCCTTTTTCGATTGTGAAAACCTTCAGCCATGAATTCAGAGACATGTTCATCCTAGACGTTAGGAGCATCCTAAGACTCAAACAAACAAAAAGACTATAAAACCAACAAAATAATTTTTTTTTTTTTTTTTAAACTGAAAAAATTCTGAAAATAAAGGTGTAAACCCACCCCATACTTAGAATCTACATTGTCCTCAATGTAGGCAAAAAAAAAAAAAAAAAAAATGGTATATAGACCCTAAATATGGGAAGGGTAAAATAAACAAACAAACAAACAAAGACACAAGTACAATTCAACCTAAGCAAGTGAAGGGATAGAAATGTCAAACTCTCGTTGATGGCTCCTCCACAGCTTCTGTTGAAATGGGTTGCCTCCCATGCAGCGCTTAATATTTATAGTCCTTCAGCCGGGACTCTTCTCCTTGTTCACACGTCATGGGGTGCCTCCTGGAGGGGTATCTCTTCCAATGTGTGCCCCACGAAGGACTCATAGTAGGGCTTGAGACGATGCCCATTTACCTTGAACTCCTTCCCCGTCTTCTCACTCTTGATCTCTACAGCACCATGAGCATTTGTAACTATAAATGGGCCAACCCAACGAGAACGAAGTTTACCAGGGAATAGCTTAAGTCTGGAATGGAATAACAGAACTTTCTGGCCCACTTGGAAGCTTTTTCCGCGGATCATTTTGTCATGGTAGGCCTTTGTCTTCTCCTTGTAGATCCATGAAGCATCGTAGGCCTCATTCCTTATCTCCTTAAGCTCATTTAGCTGTAGCTTCCTATGTAGGCCCGCTTCATCATAATCCATGTTGAACTTTTGGACAGCCCACCAAGCCTTGTGCTCTAGCTCCACTGGAAGGTGGCATGCCTTTCCGTAGGCCAACCTAAAGGGAGACATCCCAATAGGCGTCTTGTAGGCTGTTCTGTAGGCCCACAATGCATCATCTAATCTCTGGCTCCAATCCTTCCTTGTTGGGCCCACTGTCTTTTCAAGTATCCTCTTGATCTCCCTGTTGGACACCTCTGCTTGGCCACTGGTCTGAGGGTGGTAGGGCGTGGACACCTTATGGGTTACCCCATACTTCTTCAGCAAAGCCTCGATTGTCCGGTTGCAAAAATGAGAACCTCCATCACTGATCAGCACACGTGGCACACCAAACCTGGAAAATATGTTAGTTTTCAAGAAACCTGCAACCACTTTTGAATCGTTAGTCCTGGTGGCTTTTGCTTCCACCCACTTTGATACATAGTCCACAGCCAATAGTATATATAAACAGCCATTAGACGAAGGAAATGGGCCCATAAAGTCAATGCCCCAAACATCGAAAATTTCTACAGTTATTATTGGGCTCATGGGCATTTGATCTTTTGGGCCGAGATTACCAGTCTGTTGGCATCTATCACAAGAAATACAAAACAAGTTTGCATCCTTGAAGATAGTGGGCCAATAAAATCCACAGTCTAAGACCTTCAAGGCCGTTCTACGAGGCCCAAAGTGGCCTCCACAAGCCTCACTATGGCAAAATGACAAAATTGACCTATGCTCAGACTCTGGGACACATCTCCTAATGACTTGGTCACTACAATGTTTCCATAAATAGGGTTCATCCCAAATAAAGTGCCTAGCCATTTTCTTCAATTTATCCTTACTAGCTTTGGAAAGTGTGTCAGGAAATGTCCTAGTGACTAAATAGTTAACTATATCCGCATACCAGGGCACACTAACCTCTATCCCAAAGAGCTGCTCATCTGGGAAAGTTTCCTGTAGGGGCTGGACGTCCTCCTCGTGTACTATCCTGCTCAAATGGTCCGCCACCACATTCTCGCTTCCCTTCTTGTCCTTGATCTCTAGGTCAAACTCCTGCAGCAGCAAGATCCATCTAATCAATCTGGGCTTGGCCTCCTTCTTGATCATCAGATATCTCAAGGCTGCATGGTCAGAGTAAACAATTACTTTAGAGTGCAATAAATAAGAACGAAACTTATCTAAAGCAAAGACTACAGCCAAGAGTTCTTTTTCAGTGGTGGAGTAGTTGAGCTGGGCGTCGTTGAGGGTCCGAGAAGCATAGTAAATAGCATAGGGCTTCTTATCCTTCCTCTGGCCCAACACAGCTCCAACAGCATAGTCTGATGCATCACACATAAGCTCGAAGGGTAGACTCCAATCCGGAGGACAGATAATGGGGGCCGTGGTCAACAACTCCTTGAGCTTTTCAAAAGCCTTCTTGCAATCCTCATTGAACACAAAGGGCACGTCCTTTTGCAATAGGGCACATATAGGTCTCGCCACCTTGGAGAAGTCTTTGATGAACCGCCTGTAAAATCCTGCATGGCCAAGAAAAGAGCGTGCCTCCCTCACAGTTGTGGGGGAGGGTAAGTGACGTACAAGATCAACCTTAGCCTTATCTACCTCAATGCCCCTAGCAGATATTATGTGTCCTAACACTATCCCTTGTGTCACCATGAAGTGACACTTCTCCCAATTCAGCACAAGGTTAGTTTCTACACACCTCTCAAGTATCAATCCTAGATTCTCTAAACAAGTATCAAAATCTTTACCGAAGACACTAAAGTCGTCCATAAAGACTTCAATAATATTTTCAATGTATTCTGAGAAAATGGAAAGCATACATCTTTGGAAAGTACTTGGTGCGTTGCATAAGCCGAAGGGCATGCGCCTATAAGCAAAAGTCCCAAAGGGGCACGTGAAGGTCGTCTTCTCCTGATCCTCGTGGGCTATGCAGATCTGGTTGTACCCACTATATCCGTCCAAGAAGCAATAGTAGGAATGGCCCGCTAAGCGCTCCAACATCTGGTCAATAAAAGGCAAGGGCATATGATCCTTCCTCGTTGTGGCATTCAGCTTCCGGTAGTCGATACATACCCTATGACCAGTCACTAATCTCTGGGGCACTAGCTCATTATCCTCGTTCTTCACCACTGTCACCCCAGACTTCTTGGGCACCACTTGCACTGGAGAGACCCACTTACTATCAGATATGGGGTAGATCACCCCACAATCTAACAACTTGATCACCTCGTCTTGGACCACCTTCATCATGGGCGGATGTAGACGCCTTTGGGCTTCTCTTGTGGGCTTGGCGCCATCTTCTAACAGGATCCGATGGACACACGTGGTTGGGCTGATCCCCTTGATATCTGCTAGAGTCCAACCAATGGCAGTCTTGTGCTTCTTCAACACGTCCACCAACTTCCTTTCTTGCTCTACCTCCAGCGTTGACGATATGATCACTGGGAGGGTCTCCTTTTCTCCTAGGTACGCGTACTTCAAATGCTCAGGGAGTACCTTCAATTCCAACTTGGGTGCCTAAACAATAGAGCGTAGCATTTTATTAGTAGAAACTGGAATTGACAAATAGGAAATTGACTTCTTTATAGGCTGAGCCTCCAGTGAGGCCACAGTCTTGATCACTCTAGGCTCCTCAACGTCCCACTCAACCTTGGGGATAGGTTCCCCATTTGCATCATATCCGACCCCCTCCTCTAGGGTCAGAGCCAATTCATCCTCAACCATTGCTTCAGAGAAAACCTGCGCGAGTGAATCAACTACATCAATAGCAAAGCAAGGTTTCAAGTCAGAAACAGGGTACCTCATGGCTTCAAGAATGTTGAAGCGTATAACATCACCATCAAACTCCATGGTGAGAGTCCCTTTGTACACATCGATCTTCGTTCTAGCAGTCCTCATAAAGGGACGCCCTAAAAGTAATGAAGTGGTATTTAGGGATGATTCCTCCATGTCCAATACGTAGAAATCCGCAGGGAATATCAGATGGTTTACCTGCACAAGAACATCCTCAACATACCCTTGAGGGTATTTGTTAGACCTATCAGCAAGTTGAATGACAACATTATCCCTTTAAAGAGGGCCTAGACCTAGGGACACATACAAATTATAAGGCATAACATTTATGGATGCCCCTAAGTCTAACATCACATTTTCAAACCTGGTGTCACCAATGATACAGGGAACAGAAAAACTCCCTGGGTCCTTCAACTTTGGGGGTAGTTTCCTCTGGATAACGGCTGATACCGTCTCGCTCATTTTCACCACCTCCTTCTCTCTTGTCTGCCTCCTTGTGGTGCAAAGCTCCTTCAAGAACTTGGCGTATTTAGGCACTTGTTTGATGCACTCGATCAGGGGCATATTCACTTGAACCTTCTTGAAGATTTCCAAGATCTCTTGATCAGATTTATCTTCCTTCGTCTTGGCAAACCTGCTTGGGAAAGGTATAGAAACAACTGGGTTAGTCTTAACTAAACCACTAGAGTTAGGAATTGTACCTTTGGGTGCCTCAGCTTGGGGCACGTTAACTTCCACCCTTGATGTAGCTGGGTCCTTCTTAACATCCTCCTTAGACACCTCCACAACGTCTTCTTCTTCATTATGGGCCGCTTGGGCCTTCTTGTGGGCTCTGGGAGGGTCAACTAGTACACGTCCACTCCTAGTGATGATGGCTTGGGCGTGCTCATTCCTTGGGTTAGGCACTGTGTTGCTTGGTAGCTTCCCTGTTTCAGCAATCCGACCCATGAAATCCACCACTTGGCCCATTTGATTCTTGAGCTCTGCAATATCCTTTGAATGGGTCACCTGTCCTACATCCAAAGCTTGAGTAGCCGTGTTAAGTTGTTGTTGCCCCGCAGCAAGGGACTTCAACAGTTCATCATAATTAGGGGCACTCAAAGTATTAGAAACAGGAGGTGGAGGGACAGAATTGGGAATACCAAAAGTTTGAGGTACCTGAGGCCTCAAAAACAAACCTGGTGGGCGCTGAGAATTCTGACCTGGGCCTTGAGGTGGTCTTAAGGTGTTATCATTGTTGGCCCAACGAAAGTTGGGGTGATCTCTGAGCCCAGGATTGTACGTATTGGAGTAAGGGTTGTACCTCGGGCCGCCTTGACCTACATGATACCCTAGGGCGTTAACAGATTCCCATCCTTCTGGAGAGGCAAGCTGGGGACATTTATCAGTGGGGTGCCCTTGAGTCGAGCACATCCCACACACTTGAGCCATTGCTCCTCCTCCATTACCGTTTAAGACTTGAGCCAGCAGAGTAGACATCTTGTTGACCTTGTCTTCAAGAGCAGAGTTAGTGGACACCTCATGTACCCTCCGTTGAGAGGAAAGCACCCCCTCATATTGTTGATAGTTTAGTGCACGATTAGTAAGTAGCTCCTTGGCATCAGCAGGTGTCTTATCCATAAAGGACCCTCCAGCAGCAGCATCTAACAGACCACGCTCATTAGCGGTGAGTCCTTCATAAAAATAGGTAAGGAGGGATTTATGGTTAATTGTTAATTTTCAGATTCATATATTGCGATTTATGGTTGCTTTTGTGTGAGTGTTTGATTAAATTTGCATGATAGAAATCTTTTGTATGATAATCTTGAATGGTTCGAAACATTTAGGGTTTTTATGTGAATGTTGCTACGAATTTAAGAACATGAATCAACTTTTTGGTTTTGTGTTCTTAAATCAATAAGTAGTAAAGGTTTTGTACAAAAACCGAATTTAATCAAAGAAGATTGCAATTAGGTGGACGTTTTCATACTAAGTTGCACATTTGAGTTGATAGCCTTTCTAGGTACTTATTGCGTTAAACATGTATGATTGACTAGCTTTCTAGGGCTTGAATGCATGTTTGATAGGATTAGTCTATGTGCTTTCACTTAGATTAATTAGCGCTGAAAGTAAAATATGGGGAATTGTTTGCTTTTAACGTTTCACATGATCAACTCCTCTTGCATGACTATGATGAACAATGATGAACTTAAATTAATTTTAATCATGAGTTTCGACTTTGATCCTTGTTCTCACATCCCATTGATGTTTTTATGTTTTTGCCTTTTAATTATTTAGTTACTTTAGTTTTATTTGTTTTCTTAACTTAGTATTTATTTTCGGAAAAAGAAAACCAAAACCAAAAACCCCCCTTTGAATTCGTAAATAATGTGTATATGTGTGAATATTATACTTTGTTTTGATTTTAATTGTTTAATTGTTTGACAATGACAGGTGTACCCTCAATCCCCGGAATAGAACGATCCCTATTTACTTTATACTACTAATGACATTTCAGGGTTAAATTATGCGCTTGCTTTTAGCATATCAATTTTTGGCGCCGTTGCCGGGGATTGAAAAATCATTTGTCACTTTGTGAATATATTGTGTTGTTTATATTGTGACCGAAAAAAAAAAAAAAAAAAAAAAATTACTTGTTAATTATTTTGTAATTGTCGAAAATTAGTTAATTAATTACTTAGGTTGTTATTTATATTGTTGAACACGAGTTTAATTGTTAGTTGTAAATTAAAGAAGGAATAGGTGAAGTCGTGTTTATTAATATTGGCCTAAACCCCTTATTGGTACCTAGTTCAGGTCCCTTAAGGTTGAGGGCGGCCTTTATGTTAATTCATTGAACTGTCTTCACACTTAGGACCTTTTATATCCAAGTAAGTATAGCCTATGTGAGATGGTGTCTAGGAAGGGGACAACGTTCATAACGGGTTTTGGATTCAGAAGTGCTTACAAATGGGCGTAAACCACTATGTGGGAGTAGCCTATGCCAAAATGGATCCTACCTCTTGTGTTCGCCCTCCCCTACCTGGCCATTTCAGTAAGGTTGCCCAAAGGATGTAGGAGGGACTTAGTGTCTAGACGATTATACTTGGGCCGCACGTCCACTTGATTTACCGCTTGGAATTAAATTTGATATCAATAATATTTATCACAAACGAAAATGTAAGAATATGTTGTGATACATTAAGGTATATTGGATTAAACATAATCTTGGAAAGGTAACTGTTCCAGCCCATTGCACTCCGAGATTCCCTGTTCCCGTACCTAAATGTTGAAAATAATTGTAAAATAAAAGAGAACAAGAGAAAAGAAAACAGAAAAAAAAAAAAAAAAAAAACGGAAATATTAGATGTGAATAGTGACGTTTTGTACTTTGTGTGATAGTTTTGTACATATTTTTGTCTAATTATACTTGTAAAGAAAAAGAAAATAAAAATGGAGTTATGAATTTCGTTAAATACTTAATTGTTGTGAGTGTGTAAAATCGTATGAGTAGACAAGGGCCCTTTTGTTAATATTGGCCTTAACCCTTCATTCGTACCTTTCTAAGGTCTTATGAGGTTGAGGGCGGCCTTTATTAACATTTGGAGAACAGTTTAACACATGAGTAATTTCCAAGCTGAGTAAGGGGCATTACAGATGGTGTCTTAGGTTGAGACCCTGGGTGATGGGTTCAAATTGGATCTCAGAGATACTACAGACTGTGCGTAAACCACAATGTGGAAGTAGCTGATAGGAGCATTTTAATGCGACGTTTTAACTGCATTTCCTTACATTTCTTGCGTCATTTCCTTAGTAAAACTCTGTTTAGGAAAGTTTCCATTCTTTGATTGGGAAAGTTCCTATTTGTAGAAAGTTTCCATTTTTCTTAGTTTCTATTTTCCATTTTTAGAAAGTTTCTATTCTTGTAGTTTTCATTTCTCATTTCTGGCAAGTTTCTATTTTTCATTTTTAGTAACTTTCTATTTTTCATTTTTAGTAAGTTTCTATTTTTCAAATTAGGAAAGTTTCTATTTCTCATACTAGTTTCTATTGTCAGGACCTCCGAGCTAAAAAGTGGAAATGAACGCACGAATGGAAGGAGGAGCCTGCGAACATCAAGACAAACAAATATGAGAGAAAACGGTCCACACATTTGAGCAGAAATGAAGAAACAAGCTTTCCTAAAGCAACCAGGAAACCCTGCGAAATGGAGGAGAGCTTACCAATGAAGTTTCCAACGCAACTATGAAAAGAAATGAAGAAAATGAAGTGTTTTGCGTTGGAAAAGAAGAAGGCTTGAAGATGAAGCAACGAAGCCCAAGAGCACTTTGAATTTTCGGCAAAATGGATCATGGCCCATCATGGCCCAAGAGATTAGGGTTTGTGACGCATGAAGAAACCCTAGGAGAGTTTTGCCGTCCAAAATGAAGAGAGAAACAAGGAGTTGGCGTCCAAAAATCAGAAATTAAAAGGAGATATTCTAGGGAGATTTTCTAGGGTTATTTTTATGGAAATACATCAAGAGATAAACCCTAGAATATCTTTTTCCGTCCAAGCCAAGAGGAAAAGGAGGAATTGCCGTGATATTCATGAAGAAACCCTAGAGAATTCGGCAAAGAGAGATTCTAGGGGAGAGTTTTAAGGAAAGCCAAAGTGTGGAGACCAAGAAACGGCCAAAAAGGAGTCTAGGTTCGTTCCCTATTTTCTCTAAGGAAGTTTGGCCGAAATTGAACTACAAAATCAGAATATATCTATATATATTTCGGCCAAAATATTAGGGAATTAAAATGGAGTTTTGTGATTGGTTGAACCATGTCATAGGGCTTATTTGGCAAGCTATTATTGGAGGAAATTATGTGGCATTTTCAGATTAATTCCTTGGGATATTAAGAGGTTTACACGGCTTGGAGAGCAAGGAGGCGTCCACTATATATTCTCACACATTCTCAACGTCAAGGGTTCCCTTCCTTTGTGTTTTACAACTTTAGAAAAATTCAGAAAAGCTCTCTAGCCTAGCCGTGCTCTTCTCCATCCTCTAAGGCAACCACGAAGTGCAAGCAAGGCCAAGGAAGAAGAGGACAAGCCGTGCACATCATCCATCACCATCCTTGAAGATTGCTTTCGAAATTCAAGAGACCACATCACCTTTTCGTTCATCACCATCTCCATCTCTTGGTGTAATTCGATTCTTCCTTGTAACTTTGTTTGTATTTTCGTTGGTTATGCCTTAGTTGACACATATGTTTGAACAAGTATTGTTTTCTGAAATTTTATGATTAATAGTTAATTTTCAGATTCATGTTTTGCGATTTATGGTTGCTTATGTGTGAGTGTTTGATTAAATTTGCATGATAGAAATCTTTTGTATGTTAATCTTAAAGGGTTCGAAACTTTTAGGGTTTTTATATAATTGGTGCTACGAATTTAAGAACATGAATCAACTTTTTGGTTTTGTGTTCTTAAATCAATAAGTAGTAAAGGTTTTGTACAAAAACCGAATTTAATCAAAGAAGATTGCAATTAGGTGAACTTTTTCATACTAAGTTGCACATTTGAATTGATAGCCTTTCTAGATGCTTAATGCGTTAGACATGTATGATTGACTAGCTTTCTAGGGCTTGAATGCATGTTTGATAGGATTAGTCTATGTGCTTTCACTTAGATTAATTAGCGTTGAAAGTAAAATATGGGAAATTGTTTGCTTTGAACGTTTCACATGATCAATTCCTCTTGCATGACTATGATGAACAATGATGAACTTGGATTAATTTTAATCATATGTTTCGATTTTGATCTTTGTTCTTGCATTCCATTTATATTTTTATGTTTTAGCATTTTAATTATTTTGTTAACTCAGTTTAATTTTCAGAAAAACCAAAATCAAAAACCCCCTTTTAATTCGTAAATAATGTGCATATGTGTAAATATTATACTTTGTTTTAATTTTAATTGTTTAATTGTTTGACAATGACAGGTGTACCCTCAATCCCCGGAATAGAACGATCCCTATTTATTCTATGCTACTAATGACATTTCAGGGTTAAATTATGCGCTTGCTTTTAGCGTATCAATTTTTGGCGCCGTTGCCGGGGATTGAAAAATCATTTGCCATATTGTGAATATTTTGTTTTGTTTATTTTGTGACCGAAAAAAAAAAAAAAAAATTACTTGTTAATTATTTTGTAATTGTCGAAAATTAGTTAATTAATTACTTAGGTTGTTATTTTTATTGTTGAACACGAGTTTAATTGTTAGTTGTAAATTAAAGAAGGAATAGGTGAAGTCGTGTTTATTAATATTGGCCTAAACCCCTTATTGGTACCTAGTTCAGGTCCCTTAAGGTAGAGGGCGGCCTTTATTAACATTCATTGAACTGTCTTCACACTTAGGACCTTTTATATCCAAGTAAGTATAGCCTATGTGAGATGGTGTCTAGGAAGGGGACAACGTTCATAACGGGTTTTGGATTCAGAAGTGCTTACAAATGGGCGTAAACCTCAATGAGGGAGTAGCCTATGCCAAAATGGATCCTACCTCTTGTGTTCGCCCTCCCCTACCTGGCCATTTCAGTAAGGTTGCCCAAAGGATGTAGGAGGGACTTAGTGTCTAGACGATTATACTTGGGCCGCACGTCCACTTGATTTACCGCTTGGAATTAAATTTGATATCAATAATATTTATGACAAAAGAAAATGTAAGAAATTGTTGTGACACTTAAGGTATATTGGATTAAACATAATCTCGGAAAGGAAGCTGTTACAGCCCATTGCACTCTGAGATTCCCTGTTCCCGTACCTAAGTGTTGAAAATAATTTTAAAAATAAAAGAAAAAAAAAAAAAAAAAAGAAAAAAAAAAAAAAAGAGAAAAGAAACCAAAAAAAAAAAAAAAAAAAAAAAAAAAAAAAAAGTTAATTAGATGTGAATAGTGACGTTTTGTACTTTGTGTGAAAGTTTTGTGTGTTTTGTGTCTAATTATACTTGTAAAGAATTGTACTTAAAGAAAATAAAAATGGAGTTATGAATTTTGTTAAATACTTAATTGTTGTAAGTGTGTAAAATCGTATGAGTAGACAAGGGCCCTTTTGTTAACATTGGCCTTAACCCTTCATTCGTACCTTTCTAAGGTCGTATGAGGTTGAGGGCGGCCTTTATTAACATTTGGAGAACAGTTTAACACATGAGTAATTTCCAAGCTGAGTAAGGGGCATTGCAGATGGTGTCTTAGGTTGAGACCCTGGGTGATGGGTTTAAATTGGATCTCAGAGATACTGCAGACTGTGCGTAAACCTCAATGAGGGAGTAGCCTCCGTAGTATCACCAAATGAGTCCTCCCTCTCACTTACCTCTTAATCTGGCTATCTGGCCTTCTGAAACAAAGGAAAGTGACTTATGTCTAAGCGACTATCCCTATATCGTAGCTCACCAATAGTAGTGGTTTCTATTGGGCTCGACTTACAACTTGGAATCAATTGAGTTATTAACCTTGTTTATGACATTTCCATGACAAAAATTAAATACTTGTACATAACTTTCAATTGTAAATTGGTCTGTTTTCTTACTTCTCTTACTTGTACAAAATTTGGAAGTCTCTTTTGTTGCATTGTGAATAGTGACGTTTTTGTATGAAAATATTAACTTGTATTTTGTTTATTTTCGTAAGTTACTCACTTTTGTACATCTTAATGTTGTTCAGGAATTCCATGAATGTCCGAGTCCTCTAAAATCCCTTCCATACAAGAGATTGAAGAAAGGCTCGCTCGTTTGAAAAATCCTCCTACACTTGAGTACAGAAGACCTTCTGCCTTGCAATTCAAAGAGTACAAGTTTAACGAGCAAGGGAAGAGAATCTATCCTTCTGAGGAATCTACATCACCTACACCTACCCCATCTCCTCCTTCACGTTCACCTTCACCTGTGATTTCGTCTAACTCTACACCACCACCTTCACCACCACCTGAAGAAGTTCAAGAAGAGAGAATGGCATCCATTAGGGAACTATCCACAGCAACAGTTGAGGGAGGACCCCCTATAGGTATTGTGTACCCTGCCCCTGCTGCAGGAAGAAATGCAGAGTTTGAGCTGAAGAGTGGATTATTGCACCAACTCCCTAAGTTTCATGGGCTCCCTATGGAGGACGCCAACAAGCATCTTAGGGCATTTCAGGTTGTGTGTTCTAACATGCAACCACAAGGAGCAGATGAGAACATTCTAAGGATGAAAGCATTTCCATTTTCCTTAGCCGACAGAGCCAAAGATTGGCTATATGAGATTCCTGCTGGACGTATTACCTCTTGGGACACTATGAGGAAGGCCTTCTTGGAAAGATACTTTCCAGCTTCCAAGGTCATCACACTCAGGAAGAAGCTTAGTGGAATTGAACAAGCTCCAGATGAGTCCTATTCTGCCTATTATGAGAGGTTCAACTCCTTACTTGCTCAGTGTCCTCAACATCAGATGAAGGATGAGACCCTACTGACATGCTTCTATGAGGGACTCTTACCCTTAGAGAGGCAAATGCTTGATGCTGCAGCTGGAGGAGCTTTTGTGGACAAGTCACCTGCAGAGGGAAAGGAACTTATTGAGAATCGTGCCCTCAACAGTCAACAATATGAGGGTATAGGGCACTCCATTCGAAAGGTACATGAAGTGGGTAGGAACAATGCCATTGAGGATCAACTGAATAAGCTCACCTTGCTCATGAACCAAGTCATAAGTTCCAAGGGACCTAGTGCATCCATAGCTTGTGGGGTATGCTCTATGCAAGGGCATGTTACTGATCAATGCCCTCAACTCAATGAAAATGGAGGATGGGAATCTGCTAATGCTATTGGAGGATACCAAGGAGGATTTCAAGGAGGATATCAGGGAGGACCTCAACGTCCTAGACATGACCCTTATTCCAATACTTATAATCCAGGATGGAGGGACCATCCCAACTTCAAGTGGACCAACAATGACAATGTTCAGAATCCTCTTGGTGGGAACTTTCAACGTCCTCAAGGGCCTACTTTTCAACGTCCTCAAGCTCCTTACATGCCTCCTCCTCAACAAAACTCTGGGAACTCCAATTCCCATTATGATAAGACGTTGGAAGCCTTGACTGCTTCTACACAAGCCTTGACAAACTCTACTCAGGCTTTGATCCAAGGACAACAGACCCATACTAAGGACATTGCAGAACTCAAGAAGCAGATGGGCCAAGTTGTGGATTTCATGAGCAAGATTCATGAGAATGGGAAGCTCCCTAGTGTCACAATACCTAATCCTAAGGGTAATGTGGAGAATGCATCAGTTGTGACTACAAGGAGTGGAAGGCCATTTCTGGATCAACCCAAGCAACCCAAAAAGGCCCAAGTAAGCATAGAGATTGAGGAAGGCCATGAACCCACAAAGTTGGGTATTGAAAAGGACCCTGCAACGTCCAAGGAAGAACTCAAGGCGTCCTCACCACCAAAGGCAAAACCGGATATTCAAGGTATTAATTCTACTTTATCCAATTCGGTTATTACTAACCCTTCTTCTTCTTGCATGCCCTTTCCACGCAGATTTGCTAAATCAAAGAAGGATGAAAGTGACCAAGCTATCTTGGAAACTTTCAAGAAGGTGCAAGTAAACTTACCCCTCCTAGAGGCCATCAAGCAAGTCCCTAAGTATGCCAAGTTCCTTAAAGAGCTTTGCACTACTAGGAGAGTGAACCGTGA